>NW_026615049.1:0-53733 GCF_030052815.1 Hevea brasiliensis
ACGTCGAGAAATTCCTTAAGCGGACCGATCATATCTCCCAATTCCTCACTCTCCACTACCTTAAGTTCCCTTTTTACTTCTTAGTGCCTAAGTTTATTGTGCGCGTTTCATTTTCACAAGGCACGAGGAGGGTTCATCTTTTCATTGCTTTCCTCTGTAAGGTCTTCCTCAGAATCACTTGAAGTAATGGCGGTTATGGGGATTTCAAAATTAACGGAGGATTCACGAGTCTATTGGATTATTAGGTGTTAATTGATGAATTGTCTGAAGGAATAAAGAATAGAACATGTTATAAGGATGGAATTAAAAGGAAAGAAAAGAGTATTGGATTAAAAATGCGCTATTAATTCATTAATATTAATGCCATAAGAAAAGGTCCATTTCTGATATTACACTTGTCACCATGGACAAAGTGATCAAGTGTAGATAACGAGTACTTTACTCGAGATTGAGTGCGAGGATATCCTCCGTTGTCCGGTTGTCAAGCTCTGCTCTTGACCATTGGCGAAACTAGGGCCTCATACAAGGAATCGGTTGGATGACATCTATGGATGGATCATCGGTGATTCTTACGTACTTGCGGATGTTGAATGGCCGGTTTGGTGAAGATTTAGTGATTCTCGGGACTACTTTCACCTTTCCCATCTTGGTCAAATCTCGATCCGAAGCATTTTCTCATCGAATCGCCCATCCACGAGGCATCCTCCTCATACCCCAAACCACAGCGGCCTATCTTACGAATGGCGGTATAGGCTCGACAATCCCTTGTAATGTGGCGCCTAGGCCTTTACCCTCTTCATACCGCTTCTTGACATTACTTTGGCCACCATAGCCATGGCCCCTCCTTCCAGTATCTTGCAATTCAAGGGCACGGAAAGAACTTTCCAATGACTCCTCGGCGCTTCCACATAAGGGAGTGATTGCGGCTTAGTGACAGTATGGCCTCTTAGCCCCTCAGTGATGATTTTGCCGTCCTTAATGTATTTGATCTTACGGTGCAAAGTCGGAAGGAGCGACATTTGCGAGAATGGATCCACGGCCTCCCCAACAACATAGTGTAAGCGGCTCAATGTTCATCACTTGAAGCGTGATATTGAAAGTACATGCACCGACTTGGATTGGCAAGTCAATGTCCCCGACACCTCTCTCCTTGTTAGTCAAAGCTCTCACCACCATAGCACTTTGGCGTATATTCGATTAGTCAGCGGCAATCTAGCCAAGGTAGCGCTAAGCAATACATTGAGGCGATCCGTTATCGATGAGGACCTTGGCCACTATACAGACCTTTACATTTCAGTTACATGCGAGCTTTATTGTGCCTAAGCTGCGGGATCTACCTCTTCTTGAGAAAAGGCTACAGTGGATGCAGATTTGTCCTACTATTTTCTCAAAGCGCCGGAGTAATGTCGGGGTTCACAGCTTGATCCGAGGATTCTTTGTAAGGCTTGTCGGTGGACTTAGAGCTCGGGATCAATGATACTTGATGATATTCGGGCGGGGTTTTCCTCAATTGCTCCACTACGTCATACTCGCTCTGTTTCATTATTTGGAGCAGCGGCTCCTCCTCTTCTCTATGCTCAACGAGCTGCTTCCCTGCTTTCTCAACCTCCTCTTAGTGTTTTTGTGACTCTCCCATTTTACTTTCCCTTTCCTCTTCTCTCTTTCTTCGTTCATTAACACCTTCCACTTGAGTTATAAACTCGACTTCTTGTTCAGTGGAGAGGATCTTGTTGCAATAACGGGCAGAATTGGTTTGGGGAGTGATGTTGCTTTGGTAGGTCCATCATAAGTCATCTGAAATGCTCGTGAGGAGCAAAACATGGTTTTGGTGGTGCGGAGGTGAGGCGAGCTAGGAGGCGGATGTCTTGCAGCGCTCACGAGTGAAAACTTGGAAATTATAATTCCAAGGGACGGCGTGAGTGTTGGTGATGGGGAGGCGAGGTGGAGTTTGGATAAGCATTCTGCGGTGAGGCTCTAGGGGTGAGAAGGTGATTAGGTTTGGAGGTAGAGCGTTACAGGTGTATCTTGTGGTGTTCACTTCCTTAGTCTTTGACCTCTTGACATCTCGGAACCTTAAAGACAATAAGTTCGGACCTTCTTGCAGAACCCCTCACAATCTCATGACTCATGGTTTGCCCCTCCATGTGATAAGGACACCTCGCACTTTCTTTGAATCCGCTACACGAGAGCAAAGGTAGCCTTCCCTCATTGCTATAGTAAAAATCTCCTCAAAGTATGGAACCGGCTCATCCATACGGTGTTGATCCCTCTCCTTTAGACTCTATCATATTTACACCACTTTGCCCGCATTGTGGTTGGGCGGTGGGTTTGAGGTAACATTGGGGAGGAACCATTTCCCTCGATTTTCAACCACCCGTTCGGATTAGGCGTGCACTCTCCCTCTGAGTGCCCATGATTGTCGATTGAATGCCCTTGTGCTCCTCCATGATACTCACAGCAGTGTGGCATCATACCACACAGGATATGGCGGTGGATTGGGTCTAAAGGGGTGATGCGATTTGGTTTATCTGACAAGGTATCGGTATATTTCAGCTGAGAGGAGGAAGGGGTGGATCGGGATTCCTTGGAGGTCTTGGGTTATTTTGTGGTGGCCGTGGTTGGTGGAGGAGGAGGTGGTCTTGGTTGGAAATTTGCAGTGGGGCGTATTGTGGGCGTGGTTGTGAATAATTAGGGAAAGGGGTGGGATGTTCGCGATAGTTGGGCCATGAGAGGAGGATATGGCGGTAGTTATTTTGGGAATTGGGAAAATTATTACGTCTAGTGATGGAATGCACATCACTCTCCTTTTTCTTGCCAAAATTGGCGGTCTTTTCTGAGGTTCTCGGTCAACTCCTGTAGCCTTCCTATTCTCAGTTAGCTTCAATTCTCTCACGGCTTGGATGATATCGAGAAAGCTGTTGGAAGTATTTCCAATCATCGGGTTGAAGTAGGGAGCCTTCAATGTTTCAATGAATAGGGAGCGAGTTCATTATCGATCCAGGAGGATATACTGCTGACCTTCTCCCTCCATCGTTGGGCATCTTGCTTAAAACCTTCCGGTCTTTACATGCCGGTTGCAGAGGTCCCTCCTTGTGGGTCTTTGCATCACAATTGAATTTATCTTTGCTTAGAAAGGTATCGGCTAAGTCCTTCCGAGTGCGACTTGCTCTGTCAATTGTATGCACCATCTCGGAGGCTGCTCGGAGAGGCTCTCGTGAAAGAAGTGAATGAGAAGTCTATCGTCTTCTGTTAAAGCGGACATTTTGGCAATGTAGGTTGCGGTGGATCTGAGGATCTGAGTTTCGCTGTATTTGTGAAATCGGAATCTTGAATTTGGGTGGTACCACCACATCGGCACCAATCTCGGTGTGACACATCAGTGAGCCATACATGTTCAACCCTTCTATTGCTCTCAATCTTTCTTCTAGGGCGGATAGTTTCTCGTTTTCTCTCGCCCTATGTTCTCCTTCCACCGCATGATACACTCCTCCAGCGGGAGCGAGGGTGGAGTGGCTGGAGGATCGGGATTGAATGGTGAGGCTCGGCATTTGAGGCAGTAGGGTAATAGGAAAAAGGTGGGTCATTATTTATGGTCATCGGATTGTGATGATTGTCGGTCGGAATGGGAGGCGAAAGGTAAAAGAGGTTGAAGCTTGCGAGGATCATTTGTTGTAGGAGGCGGAGGAGGTAATGGTGGGCTAGGTTACGACGGGTTTGCTCTGAGACATTTCCTTCATTAGTCTCATAATTTGAAAGTGATCCTTCAACTCGGAGACTGTCCTTGTAGGTTACGTACTTGCTCTGATTTTCCATTATCTTCCTCGTTCGAGATCTTGTTAAGTACACTCGCTTGGGTTGGATCGTGTGCTTGGTCAGACTTGCCTTGTTTGAATCAATATTGATTTCCTGTGAGGATAAAAAAATTTAAATGAATTTGAGTTTTGCAAAGAAACTAAAAGCCCTTGCGGACGAAGGATACGATGGCGTTTGAGAGCGAGGTTGGAGTACAAAGGATAATCGCCTCAACTTTATCATGGCATCGTTCGATAGTCGGCCCAGTGAATGGCGGGATTGAATGCGCATTTATGATACTGTCCATATAGCGCATTTCAATTTTCACATAACCCTAGCGAGGAAGTTCCTACGAGTCATACTATTCATTCACAAATTTTGCTAAACAATGGTCCAAAAATCACTTCATTAACTGAGTAATTTGTACATCGTATCTTTTACATTGGCCTAGGCTCTGGAAGATTCTTTATAATAATATGACATTTTCTGAGATACTCATATAACCTTTCTTCTTGCTTGGCGGTCGAACACTTTGAGCATACTCGGATTGAGTAATAGTTCCTTTTTCCACTGTGCTATCATCTTCTCCAATGGTCACATTTTCTTTCGAGTCCTTGATAGAGAGGCGACTTGTTTCTCTTTCTCTTTCCTTTCTTTAGCACACTCTTTCAAGATGTCGTTGATGAGAGTGCTGTTCTTTTAATTCAAGCTTCTTCTTCTTGTTTTCTGTTTATACTCTTCAGAGTACCTCTTGGTACTTCATCCTTTCCTGAAGCTTACTATTCTGCCCTTTCATTTCTTTGACCTCAGCTTGGAGAGAGTTTCTTTCTTTTTCCCACTGTACCTCTTGCTCTTCGAACCCTATCCTTTCGGCCCTTGCCTCTTCCTTGAGCTTTCTTACCCTTCTCTTAAGTTTTAACTGTTGGTCCTCCAATTGTGTCATTCGTTCTTGCATTGTGAGTTTCGGTATTTGCCTTTTGTAGCGAGTCAACGAGCGATTATTAGCTTCCTCTAATAGGGCGTCTTGGCGAGGTTGTCGTCCTTGAATTCTATGGTAGGCGTTCTTGGTCCTGTCGGCTCTCCATTTAAGGTAATCGTCAGGGCACTCGGGCCTTTGGGTGATCTCTCCATTAGAGTGATGTTTTCCCGGGACTTGCGAGCCATTTTCAACCCTTCTTCTTCCTTGAGCTCATGGTAGAAGTGACCTTGGTGGTATTCTTTAATGTTGAACATGGTATGTTGAGCCAAAGCGCCTCATTACGGTCTTTGGAGTGTAACTTGTATGCGGTTATTCCAATTAGGGACACCATTGAATACCTCTGTACCAATCAAGGCGGGTTGGCTTGGCGTCCTGACTTCCTCCAACGGTAATCATGGCTATTGAAACTCGAGAATCCGTTCCACCACTTTGTTTTCATTCTTGGTGATCACTAACGGATCATCTTCTCAATGGGAGGCTGGTCAAGGTACCAAGTCAATCCTTTTGTCTCCACGGGACACATGTGGTGATAGTCGGGGTATAATGGCGAGAGCAACACTTAATGGACCCTTTCCCTGTTTATGCGATAAGTTAGGGTTAACAAGGTTTGGCAAGGATTGCGGTATCGGATGATCCCTGCCTTTCTCTTGTCCAAAATACCTCCCTTTGCTTTGCTAGTGATGATCCCCAATGGCCCGGGAGCAGGATCGGACCATAGATTCCCAAAGGCGAGTGCCATGGAAGCTTGATCCCTTTGTTTCTCTTGGAGGTAATGATCTAACAGCTTCTCAAGTCGTCAATACCATCCATGCGTGTTCCCTTTGGTGTTTCTCTGGACTTCACTTCTTACGGGGAGAACCCAACATATGTGCCAGCCGTTTCAGTGCGCCTATGCTCGAGGTGTAAGTAGATCAGGTTACGCAATGAGTATGGGATCCCTGACAATGCGATATTCCTCCATAGCGGGGCCGTATCAATGTCATTGAAAGAGAACACTCCGTGCCAGGATTCCAAGCCGTCAACATGGCTTTTAATGCGAGGATTTGGACCTTGACTTGCATTAAGGTTGCAATCCTTCCGTACTTCTCTTCAAAGCGTACCTTGACACGATCGGAAGCAACCTCCATCTATTAGACATACCCTCGAGGTTGTTCATTTTGACCTCTATTTTGTCGGATCTAGCGAAGGTAGCGAGCTAAGCAGTGCCTCGGAAGCATCATTTTGCGAGTGCGGACTATGAGATTCGGACCAAAGTTTAGCATTACGAGCCTTTTACGCCGTGACTCGAGGATGCCATGATAAAAATGATGCCTATCCTTTTACGGACCCTCGGTTTGGTAATGCTGCGGGAGAATTTGTTAGTAAGACAAATTAGGGTAATTTTGAATCATCTTTGTTGAGGGTAACACGTACACATTTATCAAAGTAGGAAAATGTGTAGGCGTTTTAGTAAATTCAAAATTACCCTCAAAAAATAAACAAAAGGAAATTAAAGCGAGAATAGGGTAGAGTAAGTATGCCCCTTTTGTCCTATAGTAGAGACTCTAACAGGGTAGCGCTACCTATACGGATAGTTCTATCTTATGAGGCGATTTACTACGACTTTGGCTATCGTGACGGTTTAGCTCGGGATCTAATTTTCTAATAGCCACGAGTTCCCAAATTGCCCCTCATGCTTGAGTAGGCCCCATTCTACCCCATGATATTGTCGGGAAAATTCCACGGGTATCACGGTAAATAGAGCAGTTTCAATTTGGCGAAGCCTTCACGGATACTAGCAGGTAAAACCCACGTACAGCTACATGACCCCCTCCTACTTTCCTAAAAGGGTAAGAAAGCCGGGTTAGGACCATAGTGTGTGAGGACATTGTGTAAGTGTTCGGTGTGTGAAGGGACACCTTTACCTCTTCCCAATTCGAGGGGATTTTATTTTCCATTTTTTCTTTTCCTTTTTCTTTGAAATGAAACCTTTGTAGGAGATAGAGCAGGCAAAACAAAATAGTTAGTAGCAATAATAATTAGCATATGAGACATCGTGAGTGAGCCCCTCTAAATATAATTTGATCGGACAAAAATTAAGCCTACTTTTGGGCCTCTAGGCGGGGTTGGGTCCTAGATATCCCAGTGAGTCGCCAGTATGCAATGGGATTTTGCGGTGCTTGGACGATCACTCACGAAGTGGGAAAGAGTGAGAGTCGCCACCTTAGTTTTGAGGAAACTAAAGAAAACCATTTGAGAAGTTAAATTAAAAATGAAACCACTTCAAAGCAGAGATTCTAAGTTAGAATCCGTAAGCGGGTGGGAAGGTGTTAGGCACCCCACCTGCGTCCCTTAATAAGGGTAAGTAGATTTAAGTGCGTCCTTTACAAATTAGTTAGAAGGGCTTAGCGGCAATGTTAATCCTTTTGGTAGAAGGAATGTTTGATTTTCACTAAATTTGGATCACCCAGGATACATAAGTAAATGAGACAACCTTAGTGAGCAGGTGTGAGAATCGGATAAGAACTCTCCTCAGATCTTTTTTAAGTTGTTCATTAAAATTTTGAGGAGACCGGATAAGAACCCTCCTCCGGTCTCTTTTAAGTTATTTATTTGAAATTTTGAGGATGAGGCAGGATAAGAACTCTCCTCAGATCTCTTTTAAGTTATTTATTAAAATTTTGAGGAGGAGGCCAGGATAAGAACTCTCCTCAGATCTCCTTTAGAGTTATTTATTAAAATTTTGAGAGGAGGCAGGATAAGAACCCTCCTCAGATCTCCTTTAGAGTTATTTATTAATGTTTTGAGTTGAGGCAGGATAAGAACTCTCTTAGATCCCTACTTAATGTTTATCAAAATTTTGAAGGGAGGCAGGATAAGAACCCTCCTCAGATCTCCTTTAAGAGTTGACTTAAAACTTTTAGGCAAGGATAGGATAAGGACTCTTGAGCCCTTCTATTTTGATGAGACTCGGACAAAGACTTTTCAGGCCTTTAAAAATTTAACCACGACTACGGGTCTTAGAACCTAAAACTAAAATTACGACCTTCAAAAATGCAGGGATAAGGTTTATGGATATCCTGTGGCTGAGCAGGAACACTAGACTTGATTCACGACCTTTTCATGTAGTCATTTTACCAATATCTATTAATGGCCGATCCACTCTGTTTCGTTTACTTTGGTCTTATTCCATTTCATGACATCTTTGTCGAATTCTTTGTTCGTCGGCCTAATAGTTGGCTATCTTCTGCGTGTTATTCGGTCCTCTTTTAAAGGAGACCTCTAAGTTGCGACTACCTCGTTTACCCAACCATTTACATACTACAAAGAGTTAGAAAAGCGGTTTTGAAATGACGGAGATCAATAAAATGAGCGATCACTAAAAAATGATTTGAGAGTGACTTTCTTTGGGATTGCTTGTGCGAAATGGTCTAGATGTAAGAAGAACAAGGAAAATCACGGAAATAAGCGTAGGCGCTTAATAAAGCAGTAACATGAACTCTTATAACAATATTTTCTCTTGGGTTCTCTTGTACAAAATAACCTTGAAGAAAGTTGCGGATGTATGAAGAACAAAGGAAGTGCGAGGAAACAAGCGTAAGCGATGAGTGTGAACTCTTACATGAGGCCAAATATATTGAAATAAGCGTGAAGTGGTAAGCGGTGATGGCGGATTGATCGGCTGAGAGTTGATGTGCATCGTGAAAGCAGAGATGCTTTAGCTAAAAGGTAGCAGGGTAAGAACCGGTGAAAGGAAGTTGAGCTTGAGCAGGAGGAAAGGAAGCGAGAGATGATGAGAGTATGACGGATAATGAACAAGCTGGAAATGTAGAGTTCCAATATTCAAAATCTTTTTCAGAAAACACTCACGAAAACTAGTTTCAAAAGTCTTTTTAATCACTACAAAGCAATGAGTAACAAAGTGAATGAAGTTTGAGTTCCTCCACGATAATAGCGACCTCTTGCCTATATTTTTTTGTCAGTCCTTGAGCAGTTTTCATGCGGTATTTATAGGAATCGGGTGCTCCCCATGAAGTCGGGATTCATTTTGAGGAGATGGAGGTCGGGATTTTGAAGTACATGATCGGATGTTCGGAATTAAAGAGAATCAAAGCGAATGGTGAGATCGCTTCTCAAAGTATTTGTCCTTTTCCTCTTTTAATCAAGCGGTCTTGAATCCTCTTGTCGGAACGATCGAGGGCGAGAGTGAAAGCATTTGGTATTATCATCTTCTCTTTTGATCCAAGGGTTCGGATTCATCCTTACAAGTGAGATCAACGGTGGAGATTGGGATGTCTGGTGTCATGACATACCACGGCACTGTCGGCATTGCGAGCGATTCTTAGGCGTGCGGTGGAGATCTAAATGCGCCCGCGCTTTAACTACCTCGGCTCTGATTACGGCGGCGGTTATTGGAATTTGTCTTATTCTTTTTGTCTTGATCCCTCCTAGCTCCTATTAGATCTCTCATGCGATCTCCTATCTCCGATCTCTTTTATCCCTTGATCGATGCGGATTCGGTCAAGCATTAATTACATCTCGATTTTGAGCGTCAAGCCGTTTTCCTTCGACATTAAATGCCCATTTTCCCTATATATACCCCTGTTGATAGTGGCATTTCCTTCATTCGATTTTCTCTCTTTCTCCTTGTTTCTTGGTTCTACATTAGGGAAAGTTAAAACTACAAGCGTGGTTTTGATCCTCTTAGATGGAATTCCTATTCCTCATTGAAAATTCTGATCCGGTGATTGGATGGTCTAATTGGCGATGGTGAGAAGCTGGATTTGACCGATCCGTATTGCGGGCTTGGTTGTACCGATCTCGAGTTGCTCAAGCGAGTTCATTGGCTTCTCATCACATTGAGTGTTCAAACGGTCTGATCCACATTGGGTGTTAGGCGATTAAGCTTCGATCGGCAATATCCTTGGGATCGATTATAAGCGATCCTTAGATCACACAGGAGTATCCTTGGGATTAGTTATAAAGCGATCCTTAGATCACTGGGAGTATCCTTGGGATCGGTTATAAAGCGATCCTTAGATCGACCTCTTGGATAGGATTTTCACGGTCTCTAGAGATCGTCCAAATGATGTAATTTTTCAATGTAATCGGATCTCTAGAGATCGGCCACATGATGTAGCTAGACCTTTATTGTAATCAGATCCTAGAGATCGCCCAAATGATGTAATCCGATCTTTTGAGAATAAAGACTTTATTTTGTCGGTTATCATCTTATTTTTGCATTGATTATTTTCCGATCTCTCTGTGTTTATCCGATCTGGTTCTTTACGAATGACACTTAGCGATCCTTTATTCAAAATATTTAACTTATTATGCGATCTCCAATTAGCCGATCTCTGAACATTCGGATATTTGAGAGAAGTGTCGAAACATTGTCGAGTCTCACCAATCGATCGCGCCTAGAACCTCGCGAGCATTAAATGCTCGGACTAGTATAAATAGGGGAGGTTAGCGGTTGTTCTCTCATTCCATTTTCAATCCCTGCTCACAACCGAAGTTCTCTCATTTTCTCCGGTTTCTCAGCCCGTCGGACTCGGTAAGGGCTTTAATCCTCTTTTTAGTTTAAGTTCTTTGTTTTTCTTGAAAATGGCGGTGCAGAAGGTCGGAGCGGCGAGCCCTCCTTCCATTCGGTTCTCATGGTCATCGTCGATGAAGAAGAGGCGGTCGGGCCAAAGCATAACTGAACCCCTAGGGTCTGCTCCAGTCGAAGGTCGGGTCATACCATCAGGCTTGCACCACCTTCAAGGAGAGACCCTTCCTATAGGCGAGCTTCCATCGGTTCTTGGGAATCCGATCTGCAATCGTTTGTTCAAGAATACAACATTTGTCTGATTCATATGGTGATCAAGTGCCATGGCGATGTTACGTGTCGATCACTCCTTTGAAGAAACGACATAGTCATGGTGTATGAGGAGCGATTAAAGGCGGTCTTGATTCCCCTGGATGACTTCTATAAGGAGGTCCTAAAACTTCACAGGCGAGCATCGTTGAGATCCACCTAACTCATGGCGGATTTTAGTAGCCTTAGGGCCTATGCGAGCTAAGGGAATCGGACCTACGGCTAAGGTGTTGGCCAGGTTGCCGGCTATCTCGCGAAAGGGCGATGACCACTGGTTCTTTGGCGAAGCCTCGTTGCGAGCTCTTTTCCGATCTGCCCTCGTCTCTTAAGAATTGGAAGAATCGTTTCTTCATTGTGAGGAGCAAAGATCAGAGCCATTTGAGACTTCCCCATTTGGTGGTACGGGGACCTTTGCTTCGAATCACATCACCTGAGCCAAGATGAAAGCCTAATAGTGATGGATTTGAAGAGTGAGGCTGCCACTAAAAAGTATTCTTGTTTGGATCACGGTGATTGCTTGTGCACCATTGGGTATTCGGTGCTCCTTGGCCAAGACCGCGAACTTCCGCTCTCTAACCTCGGCATCGGTATTTTCTATATCTCAATTCTCACGACCTTAGCGATCTCACTAACCTTTTCTTTGTGCGGTATGGCGGGTGGTGATAGTTCTAGGAAGCGGAAGAAGGAGAGAGATCTCGGAAGATAAAGGAGATAAAGCGTTTGGAGCGACTTCAAACACCGGTCACGAACAGGGAGATACAAAGACCCACCTCAACCTTGGTCCGCCAACCACTGAAGCTATCGGATCTCCTCCTAGATCGGAAGAAGCGACCTCGACTCTTGCGATTGTCCCAAGCGGGGAAGGGGCCTTCTCAATCTTCGGGAGGACCTCTTCTCGGGCGCTCAAATCTTGATCATTGCTTGAAGGATGTCAATGGTATCGAGGAGAACCCGATTTTGCCAAGGTCACGGGATCTACCATCTTCTTTTCGGAGGATCGGGACAGGCTATCGGAATGGTCTCGATGATATCTTGACCGAACCATGAGTCTAAATGTGGAGTGTCGGTGAATCGGACCATGGTTGGGAAAAGATCCAGCGTCTGGGTAAGGAGATCGGGAAGAAGAATCGAAGTGGATTCCCTCCGATCCGAACTCTCATCCGCTCGGGATTATATATCTCAAGTCGAGGGGCGGGCAAAGCTCCATGAAGACCGGTTGGCCGAACAGAATCGTATTTTGGATGAGAGGGACCGTGCTCTTAGGGAAGTCCAGGCGCTTCACGCCAGAATCCGCTCAGTCGCTCAACTCATAGAGGAGCTCAAAGCGAAAGATAAGGAGCTTGAGGAGAAAGATAAGGAGCTTAAGGAGAGATGAAGAGATGGTGGCGGGGAATGGCGGAGCCTATGTGAATGCTCACAAGGATCTCTTGGCCGCACTCCGGGGCGCTACCGAAGAAGACTTTTCTTGGATGGCGGCGTGGCTCCGAGGGCAATGATGAGGATAGTGAGGATGAAGCCGAAGGTGAGGAGAGAGGAGAGTGATCAAATGTAGATCAGTGGGGTGATCCCCAGTAGAATAACTGTACAAATTATGACATGAAATGGAATGCCTTTTGTTCAATGAATGATTGTGATCGGAAAATTTTAAACCATTATTTGCGAGTATTTGATTGTATGAGCACCAAAACAAAAACTAAATGTGATTATTAATCTAAGTATGAGAGATCGGAAAGCACTTTAAACATGAGATCGGTAGGAGAAATCTTGAGCAGAACTTGGTAGAAAATTTAACTCGAACACTTAAGATCGGAATCGAACCAAAACTTTAGCTCTTAAACTTTCGGAAAGGAGGTCGGCAATAAAGCGGTAGGAAAAGATCTAGTGCGATTCATTTCATTTATCGTGAGAGATCGAGAATATTCTTGGCAGTCAGGAAATCAGACATCGGGTTTGAGAGGTCGGTAAAATGATTTTGAGAAGATCGTGAGGCTTTAATGAATGTGAGGACTTAGCATTGATTCAATTCTCTGTGAGGAGAGATCGGAAATGTGACGCCTATCAAAGAGGATTGAAGCGTGATTAATGTTCAAAAAAGAATTTTTATTGATTCTAGGGATCGGCCAAAATATGGTGTCGACGATTATAATAAGAAAATTAAACAACCAGCTGCTGCTCTCATTGAATTAACATACAGGCTTTCCCCTCTCTTCTTGCTTCATCTCATCAATTCAAAGAGATTAGCCTTCAATCTCTTGAATTGAGAACACAGTATTTCTAGTGTCTGTTTACATCCTTAGTCTCTTAAAAGCGAACAGTTTTCTAAATAATAAAAAAATCTTTAGAAGGCATTGAGGCTGCCATAAATTGGACAGTGTGTAGACAAGCTAGAGGGATAACATTTGGTATTACGAGATGAATCTCGGAAGCACAAATACAACTGCCAGTGCATCAAGAGGTTAGTGTGCTTGTTCTTGATTTAATTTAGGGTTTAAAATTAATCGATTAATTCTAAAATCTTAAGTGCAAAATACAAATCAAAAACATATTAAAAGAGTTTTAATATGTTGTTTATCAATGAAATCAAATAGATAAAAATAAATCTTGCATGATACATGTGACTAGGTGAGAATTTTTTTGAATTCAACGGTATAAATTTGTATTTTACGCTTTTGCTCCTTATTCCAGTGTCGAGCCACTATATTTGCCATTTAGATTGTTAGTTATATAGTTTAATTATGTTTTGATCTTGAGATGGTTATACATTGCTGGTTGCAATGGATGTGTGCGACATGCAAGAGATCACCATCAATGAGTGCATGGTTTGGCCTACATGGTGGTGCAAATGTTTGGCTTTTTAATTTGCAATTTGTTGTATGATCTAAAAGCTCATCAATGTTTAATTAAATTGTTTAATTAGAATTTTAATCACACAATTAAATTTTGATTCAAATCAGAATTTCAAAAATTATTTGAATGTGATTAAATATGAATTTTAAAAGTTGTTTAGATATGATTCAAATCTGAATTTTTAAAGTTGTTTTGAATCATATTTAAAATCTCTGATTTTTAAGTTGTTTGAATAATATTCAGATCTAGTTTTTAAAAATTTTTTTGAATGTGATTCAAATCTGATTTTCAAAATTATTTAGATGTGATTCCGTCAATTTTAAGATTGTTTGAATATGATTCAAATGATTTTTAAATTTGTTTGAATGAGATTGAATGAATTTTAAATTTATTTGGATATATTCAAATCTAGTTTTTATGTTGAATATGAGATATTCATTTTAATTTAAGTATGTATGTTTTGTTTAATTGTTAAATAGTGATATGCATGATAGATGATAATGGACTATAAAGATAATGTGATTGGATTTATTTCTTTTATGTTTCTTTGGGATTGTAAATTAGTGGGTATTTTAATTTATTTTGGGGCATGTTATTAAGTTTTAATAATTTTTGGATTGTAATTTCATTTATTTAAGTTCTTGTAAATTCGCCTTTGTATGCCAAGAATTACTATATGAATTGGATTGCAAGAAGTTCAAGGAGGTCAGAAGCGGTGGTGGGACCCAGTGGGAGAAATTCAAGATCAAGTGTTGATTATGTACTCCTCCAATAACTCTTGTAAAATGAATGGGTGAAATGCACCTAGAATGCTACTGATTCAATTCTTGTTGGCTTCGAGTCGAATCATAGAAAAGTCCATGATCATATATATTCTTTGTATCCATGAATGCATGAGATGTATGGGAATGTATGCAATTATATGATATATGCATGCTAAATGGTTAATGTGCAAAGTGGAACCTAAATAGTAATTAGGATGACCATAAAAAATCTTACAAACAAATGAGTGAAGTTGGAAATGCTATAATTAAATGTAAAATTATAACATAGGCCCTCCATTGGGGCAATTATTTTAAGAAATTTTAAATAGTTGCATAAGATACAATTAATTAAATTTTCTTAAAGAATAATTGTTAAGCATGAAGTGTTGTAAATATGTAAATGGTTTGGTGGCCAATATTGGATGTACACAGGGATATTAAAATTGTTTGCATAATTCTTGGCTCGGTAGGATCAACAACTAATGCAAGGATAAGTCAATAATGGATGTACACGATTTTGACTGTGGGTGCTAGGTAAGTTGAACCTGCATGTAGTGTGATGGGCAAGGAGTTGCTCATATAGTTTATTATAATTCCAATAACGGATGTACACGAGGATGATAAGATAAATTATAGAATTCCAATCCTTAAGTTCCACTATGGAATGATGATGATAGCTAGGACACTCTGATGAGAGTAAGAGAAACAGCGAATAACCACCTTCTTTTCCTATGCGCTTTTTACTTAAAATTCAAGGACAAATTTTTTTAAGGAGGGAAGAATGTAACAACTCGATTTTTTCTCAAATTTTATTTCTTAAATTCAAAATACTATTTTTAATAACATATTTTAATTGAATGTTATTTTAATAAAAATACTATTATTTAGAAATTTTAATTTATTTTATGTATTTAATTTCAATGATTTCCTAGAATTAATTTTATCATGTTGTTGTTGTTTTTAGTGTTGCTTTTATTATTTTTATTATTATTATTTTTATTATTGTGTGTATTATTATTATTATTATTATTATTATTATTATTTCTTTATTGTTTAAACACATATTGAATTGGGACCTAATAGAAAAGATTTTTGGACTCATTTTGAGTAAACTCAAAAGTTGAGAGATTGAAAATGTAATTAAAGTTACAAAAAAACTTTAAAATGCAGTGCAGGACACCCCTACCCTCCCCATCTCTCGCTCTCTCTTTCCCTTCCCATTTGGAGCATCGATCCACCATTGCGGTTAGACAACGATGGCGGCCACCCCGGAGAGTAAGGCAACACTTGGTGATTGCGGGGGGCCGACAATGGCTAAGGAAGCCGCAGTGGAAGCCAAAATGAGAGAGAGAGAGAAAAAAAAGAGAGAGAGAAGTGGGCGCATGTGCGAGGCTGCCACTTTCAAGCTTTGTTTGACGTCATCCGGTGGTTGTTTTCAATGAGGTGGGCCCGTTCAACTCGTGGCATAGTAAGCTTCAGGCGCCTAGCCTGCCTCCAATAGTGGCGGAGGGAGAAGATCCGGTGAGGGGAAGTTGGAAGAAAAACATATGGGTTTTAATCTTTTGGCCACTTTTGACAATCAGATTGTTGGATTAGCGATGCAGATCAGTTGGACTCAAGGTAATGAAATCTTTGAGATGGGACCGCATGCTCGATTGGACATTGTTTGAAAAAGCGATCATCGCGGCCTAGATCGCTTAGTGACATTTTTAGGCCTTTTAATTCTAAAAATTTAAAATAATTTTATGATAATTATTGATAAGTTTTGGGCTTAATTTAGGTGCGATCAGTTGGTGATAGTTCAGAAGCTTGAGATTGTGTTTTTGACTCGATGCAGGTGTTGGAAATTTTGTCCCAAAAGGGATCATGTTCTGATCGATTATAGCATTTTTAGGCGTTTGAGCGTGTTCAGTGTCATAATTGGCATGGTAAACCAAAACTCTAAGTTGCTCAATTTTTGCCTAATATCGAGTTTAGAATAAAACTAATAAAATATTAAGTAGGTAATCGAGAAAATTGTAATTCCTTTTGTAATAACTTTATAATATTGTTAAGGACCACGGGGCAAGTTTATAACATTTTTAAAGTTAGTTTGAATGATTTTTGGAAGATATTAGTTTTAAGCCTTATAGTTGAAATGCTTGATTGAGTGAGTTCGGTCTAGTTTGGAGGGCCTAAAAGGGGCCATATGATGTTGATGGGATGCAAATATGGGACTTGTAATCTTAGAAGTGTTACTTGAATCAATTTGTAGGTTGGATAGGTCCTAGATATAGGGAAAACTTTATCAGATTTTTGGCATAAATTAGACTATCTTTCATTTATTTAGAGTCTTATTTTGAATTAGTACTTATTAAATTATAATATAATATGTTTATGTGATCAGGGTCAGTGGTCATTCTCCACTTAGCCATCACAGTAGCTCCCGGTCAATCAGTGAATAGATATTGATTTTATTTACAATTTTAATACTATTATTATTATATGTTACAGCATGCCCATGCATCACTTATAAATATATGTATTAGCTATTATAGGCATGCTTTGTGTTGCATCTTTACTTGATGGTTTGATATGGGTGTTGCTTAGGGTAATTTGGAGATGTGTTCTTATGTTGGTGTGCATGCGGTGTATTGGTGGTGGATATGGGTAGGATGAGCAAATCGACTTGAGCTAGTCTTGCTTGGGGCCCAGTCCTTTTGTGATAAGTCAGGGTGAGTATGGCTTTGAGTTGTTCTCATTGACCTCCTCACTTGGATTGTAAGAGAAAGTCCGGCTCTAGTTGATCTCACTGGCAAGCCTTGGATTAAGAGAGCTGTATAAGAGATCAGCTCCCATATTGTATTTATACTGGTGTGACACACGGGGGTATGAGTGCTTCAAATTATTCTTTGTGCGAGTATTGTTGAAATTGTTTGAAATTCTGATCTGCTACATTTCATCCTTAGGAATGCATTAGTACTTGATAGTTATAGAAATTGTATGTAAAATCAATATCTTACTCTATGAGTCAACGCTTATACATTTACCTTATTTTTCTAAATTTGCAGGACGAGTTCTTTTTCAAAATAACCTACTTCCTTCCTCGCAGGTTTATTAGCAGTTTTGTATTCGTATTACTATCTTCTAAATTTGTAATCTAGGACTCAGCATGTGTTAATAGTAGTGTTAATCTTGTCAGGTACTATGTTAATTAAGTTTTTTGGTATTAATAAAAGAAAATTTTTGTGATATTTAAACATTTGTAAATGATAGTATCAGGGTTGAGTTGGACTCCCTTGGCTTTGGCTTCTTATGGTTATCGGGTTGGGTTAACCCAAATTAAAAATGTAATATTTTATTTTACTTTATTTTATTTTATATGTTGGGCCTCAGTTTTGGGCACTGATTATGAATTTGAGAATAGTAAGGCTTACTACAAGCCTCAGAGGCTTTATGCCGGCCTAGATCCTATTGTCAGTTCAGCCCATGGGATCAGCTTGTGACAACACATGTGGTATGCTTATCATCATCTGTGTGACGAATATACTCATTCAGTACTTCTTTAAGAGCATCAACAATAGGAATACTAGGTTTGGCACATTCAAGGACATATAGCCTCTTTTCTTGCTTGAAAACAATTCTCAAGTTTCTATACTTGTCTAAGAAATTTGGTCCAGTCAACTCGCTAGCATCCATGCGCATGGAATGGTTGTTATTACTCATAGTGATGTTAGTGATCTACAAATGCAAAGATAATTAATTTCATGCATATAATTTTTATTAAACAAATTAATATAAGGTCTTTAATATCCATTTGGTCTCTCACTATTTTACTCAACTTAATAGCCCTCACTGTTAATTCAGGAAATCTATTGCATTAAGTTCTTTAGTGGGCTCGGACCCCATTTAATTTTATTTGACCTTGAGCATGCTCAACAAATCAAAATAAAATTAAATTAGGTAGATAACTATTTATCAATCACATATCTATGTGACTCCTAAATCAGTCAGGGGACAACTATTTGTCTAAACACAATTTTATGTTTCTTCTAATTGTGCCTCTAATTCTACATGATCATGAGTGTGATCATCCAAATCATGTAGGCCAGTTAAATAAAACCCTTGTTCAAAAATATCCAATATTTCATAGCCATAAATATATTCGAGAGAAAAGCAACCTTCAGTGTGCTCAATAAGTTAACTTTAATATAGAACTTAGGTTTATGCTATAACAACGGAAGGCATCTTGATCATGTTGATAACATGCACTTAATTTTTGAATGAGAGATTTTAGGTCTATGCAAAATTTTAGGTCTCATTAATTAGCATGCCGGTTATATTATACATCATATATATAAAACATACACCTATAGCATGCATTTCTAATTGGATGATTATGGACTTTACTAAATAATCATCTCGAGCCATTGGAGAGAATTATAGGGTCAAAAGCCTAGGTAGTAGCATTGCAGTATTTCATAAGTCTTCCAAGTAGTTGCTTAAAGTATATTCACTAGTTTCTCTTCCTGCTTACAGTTTCAAATAATTTTCTTATCTACTCTTTCTAAAACTATATAACATTTACCTATTGCAAAAATAGAAACCTCGAGCTACATTCGAGGGGAGTAGGATGAGAAAAGAATTTATAACACAGAATATAGGAGAAGGTAGGGAACACAGTCACTATTTATGAATATACAAACATTCAACCATATAAAGAGCAATCAAATTGGACTTTAGTCCATAACCATCCATCATGCATTATAATCAAATTAAAATGCATAAATAAATATAATCATCCTCATTTTTATTGTTGGTTTCATGTGTAATTAAAATAATCTTTCTAACAATTAGAAATATTAAATTAAAAATATATGTAATGTTCCTCCCACTAAATAATTCTATTTAATTGTCTTGGAAAATATTTCCTTTAATTAATAAGTAATTTAAACTAGTAATTTAACAAAATAATTAAATCCAATTATTATGTTATCCAATGCCCTATATAATTTAGAAATAATTTTCTATTATTATATATATGTGAATTAAACAATTTAATTCAATATCTAATCTAACTAGATGAATAAAATCTAAAACAATTTTTGATGCCCCACAATTTTCCATTTAATTTTAGAAAATACATTTTCAAAAATTAATATTGAATTAAACAATTTAATTCACTAAATTCCATTCTTCAAATACTCTAAATTAATTTTAGAAACTAATTTCCAAAATTAATATAAAAATTAAACAATTTTAATTTATCTCACAATTGAACTAAAATAAAATTATAATTTTATTTATTTGAAAATAAAATTAGATTTAATTTTTAACAAAACAAATCATGCAATTTTCAATTTTAGTCAATAGGAAGACCAAGGGCAAAACTAGACAAGGGATTTTGAATGGCATAATTGCAAATTTGCGGAAATTGAAGGTCAATTTTTAACTAAGAGGCAGTGGCATTTTTGTACTTAAGACTTGTGGCATACTTGCAATTTCTAGCAAAATTATGGGCAGCCTTTGTTAGTGGCAAACCCATGATTTTCACAAAAAATAGGGGCACCCCCTTCTGATGGGCTTCTTCCTCATCTGGTTCACGTTGAACCAGCAGCTGCTCATGGAAGCTTCAGCGCCACCATGAACGAGGATGCAGGCCAATAAATGGAGAACCATCGGTGCATCTTTGGCGAGACAGCAGCTCCGACGTCATTCACTCAAGCAAAACGACACTGGTCTAGGCGTCCTCAACAACTCAAGGTTAACATCACCGGCCGGCCATACGCGTGCAGGGAACAAGCAGCGACAACCAGCAATGGTCCTCTAGCTTCGATATACCTATCTACTTATTAACATATTTTAGTGATCCATTACATCATTTCCTTTCAAAGATACAAAATTTCGAGAAAAGAAAAGATAAAATGGGAAAATCAACATAGATTTCAGTCCGCTGAACTACAATTTTTCAGATCTAAAATCTTCAAGAACAAAACCCAAAATTGACGTTTCAAAGCTTTCCAGAACCATTCTGGAATTAAAGATGGACAGAAGGAAATTCCAGAAGAACAAAATATACCAACACGTGAATTTAATTCTCAAATTAGCACCAACAATGACAAATCATTTCATAATTAATTAAAATGGCTTTGATATCACTATTAGAAATCATTAATGCACAACAAAATGAGCACAAAAATAAACTTTAATTATGGACCGGCGGTATTTAAAATTTTATTACCTTGCAAATTACTTAGAGAATTTGAGAATTAAGTGGTAGCTCAATTTATGCCAAATGAAGACTCTTAAAATTGGAAGACAAGCTTCCTTTTATGGGGGGGAAACTTTAATTAATTATAAATTGACTCCTATTTGAATTAAAACTCACATAATTAATTCTTATAATTCTCGTAGTTTTAAATTAAGTCTACACTTAATTACTAGAACATTAAGCAGTCTAAATAAATTGTATGCTTTAGTTCATAAGCCTCTAGAATTATTTTCTTTTATTTTTATTACGTCTAACTTGATAACCCAATTTAATTCCTCGCTTATAATGTTTATATGTATAACCTATTAGGCTCCTAATATATTGATAATAAATATAATTAAATAAAAGTAACACTTTAATTTTATCATCAATTCATAATTAATTAATTATATTTGTAGATCATTATTGACATCTAGCAATGTGTAATGACCACCTAAATATTAGAACTTATCAAAATGATTTGACTAATTCTTTTGTGATCAGTATGTTAGTATAATTAATATCTCTCCATCATAATATTCTGATTTATACATTGATGAATAAAATGTGTCTGCTATGTATAAATTATTTATATTCTCCTAGTGTGATTGATTAGTCAAATACAATCTTAATCTTATTTTTACTTTGCTCAAGGATTTAATAATCCACACTGGTAAAGAATAATTGAAATATTTTACCTGATAAGCTAGGCTGATGAATCTATCATGAGAATCAATTATCGTCAGATAGTTCATACTATATCTAAATTTCTACATTTGTTATCCTTATATAGAATGACACGTGAACAATATCAAAATCTGATTATTTCATATATAAGATAACTTAATATCTCAAGTCTAAGGATCACTTATGCAATAATAAGCACCTACGTTGGTTCTAGGTATCCCATATACCTCAACTTAATGAGAATCGTTGCTTTCTTTTATAAAGGAAGAATGCAACGTGTACTAGTCTCAACAGTTATATCCATGTCCAATCTTAATGTAACAATGACCAAAAACATTTTTGAAACAATGCTATAATGCAGTCGGAATCTCATAATTATAACATATGCATCTAAGTCCCATGGACTTTATCTTTATTAGTTAATATTTATTAAAACTAAATTGAACAGTAAAGATAAAGCAGCCTTTCTTAATAATAAAATATATATGCATGTATTAATTGATAACACTGCAACTAACACATTAGCTACGATTGCACATACACTAACAACATTGCCCTCCAAATCAAGTCCATGCAAGAGAGGAACAATCTGAAACATAACAAGTTGTTCCTATTTGTAGGTCTATGATTGTTAAAATTCTTTGATACTCTGTGTTTGGATACTAATAGAAAGAAGATGGCAAAGAAGAAAGTGGCTTCAAATTATTATCTCCTTTACCAAGATAACTAATAAAAAATTAAATGGTAAGGATTATACAATATGGAAAAGAACTATCAGAAGATATAAGGTGAGTATAAACATATGGAATTAACAACATTTAATTATTGATCCTTTGGGATGAACATAAGAAGTGGATGAAGGAGGATGGTGTATTATTTAACCTAAGAAAGAGCATATTGAAGGACTTTGTAGATAATTTAATGTTTCATTAAGTAATAAGGAGTTATGGAATTAAAGAGTTATTGTACAAAAATTTTATTCCTATGAGGTGCTACAGTACATTGTACCCTATAGAATAGAAGGAGCAGCCTTCAGTTCAATATTTTACTGAATCAAACATGTGTTTGAAGAGGTAAAAACATTATTTCCTACTACTGGTGGCACAAAAGAGATGGAGGCATAATAAGAATGCAAGATTGTTATGCGTTTCTTGTAGGATTATGGAATTAATTTGACATTGATCGCACATAGATTTTAACTAGTTCTGAGCTCAAATCTTTGGGCAATACTTATGTCATATGCTTCTTTGAGCTAGTTTGTACAGAATCCATAAAAAAAGTTATATCAAGTGAGCTTGATGCATTGATAAGTTCTAAAATTGATCATATTGAAGGAGGTAGATGTTGGAATAGAAGAAGAGGTAGAAAATTAGCCAAACCTTCCTCTACTTGATCTCTTCTTTACATTTTGTGCACACTAAGTATTCATTTATTTTATTATTGTTAAGTAAAATTATTCATTTTTATAACTATAGTATTCACTTCTTTCTTATAATGAAGTAAATTATTATAAATGTACAGTGGTGCGTGATGAGCCACCTTTGGAAGGCAATGAACCACTATTGGTGCCTAGTGGGACTACCATCCTAGGTAGCTTGGAGAAGGAACTGTAAACACTTATGAATCGAAGTGTATATATATATATATAAAACTATTTACAATTGATTATGTCACCAGTACAAGGATATATAAACTGAGATTCAGATTAGCCTTATCACCTTATCACACTCCTACAAGCTGAGCAGAAGTTGGTAGGATTGTCACTTGGTCATGCAAGTGTTTGTGCCAAATGTGAGCAACTGATTTGGTTAAAAATATAGGCTAACCAGTCCTTTGAAGAAATTAGTTTAACAATTAAATACCTTTTTCTAACTTTGTCCAAACAAAATATGAAAGTCGATCTCAATGTGCTTAGTGTGTACATGAACAGTCAAGTGGCACCAACATTATTGCAACATAGAGTTAGAGCAGTGGTCAATTGCACCAACATTCACGTAAGAGAGTTTGTTACCATGTTACCTCAGTAGTTGCAACGCTTATAGCCCTGTACTCAGGTTTTGTGGAAGACTTTGCAACTATTTTTACGCTTTATAAATTCCAGCTAATGAGATTATTACCCATAAAGATAGTGTAATGATACACTTGTATCATATAGGCATTTTAAGTCATCTTTACATTGCATTTCATGGCATTTAGGTAGTTAATTTCATGAATTTTACTTAGGTTCATTAATTTTTATTAGTTTTGATAATCTCTACTTAATTTGGTGTTTTTTATATCTTTTCAGGTGATTTAATAAAGATCTAAGGTATAGAAGTCAATTAAACAAGTTGAGAAGTCAAAAAAGTCAGGAGAGCATATTGCATAATTTACACGGGTTGTGTAAACTAGAAGCATGGCCAGTGTAACCTTCAACCAAGAGAACAGAAAGCTTGGAAGGACAATAGTACATGGGCTGTGTAGTTTGCCCGTGTAACATCCTTGACCTTGTGTAACTTGCTGTCCTCCCCAAAACAAGGAACATAAAGTTTTCCAGAGATTTACAAGGGTTAGGGCTGTGCAGTGTCACACGGGCTGTGTACCTTACACAAGACAAGACTTCTACTTTGACCTCGATTCTGTTGCACTCATTCTGAACAGACTTCTAAGGCTTTTAGGACTCTGAAATAAGACATTTTAGAACTTGATATAAATACTAAAAGACCAAAATAGGCAAAAGAGTTCACTTTACTTTCAAACCTTAATTTTTTAACCAATTTGGAGAGAATCTGCATCAAAGCTTAAGGAGAAGGACTCCCAGCTAAAGTCCTAAAAGTTCAAGGTTGTAGATCTTTATTCTAGATTCTTTTGTTTTATTTTTTTAGATTGTCTTATGTTCATTTGTTTTAATTTTCGTATATTTGTTAAACTCACCATGAGCAAGTAGTTTGTTTAATTTTAGGGTCAAGAGAGTAGCACTTGCAGTTTTTGTTATGGATCTATACTAAAGTTATTTAATGAATTTGAGGTTTATTCTTTGATTCAATATTCTGTGTTCTTAATGTGTGTTATATATTGGTATCCACTTAGTTATGATATAAGATACTAATTAAAGAACTGAAAGGTGAAGATTAGTGTTGGAAATTAGGATGCTGAACTTAGGAAATATGATAGAGAGATAGGCTGAAATCCTTTGTGAAGTCCCATAATTAATTAAAGAGCTTAAAAGGTTTTAATTAAGATTGATTGCCATAAAAATAGGGTTCAAGTTAATTAAAATATACCTTAAGTGCCTTGAGAGAGGACTTGAGATATCTTATGATTAATTTCTATCAAAGTAACAATTCTCAATTTATTGAATAGGTAAGGTTAAGTCCATAATAATGTTGAAGTGTGAAATCTTAATTCTGGAATTGTTTTAGTGAATTGTTTTCCAAATTTAAGTTTATTGCCTTTTTTTTTCCCCTTTATTCTCAATGTCTTTAGTTAGTTTAGATTAAATCTCTCATCATATTCAGTAGCATAACTAGTCAAAGTTCTTGTCTAGTTTGGTAGTTATAAATTCCTTGTGGAAAATGATACTCTACTTATCATTATATTACTTGTTCACATCCATGCACTTGTGGGGTTGTAAACCAGCAAACAAGTTTTTAGCATCATTGCTAGGGAATTTTATAATGGCCAGGCTCTAACCACTAGAGGAATTGTCCGCTTTGGCCATAAGCCTCATAGTTTTGTCCCATAGGTGGAATGAAGAACTTTCCAGCAGGTCACCCATCCTAGGATTTCTCTTAAGTGAGCATGCTTAACCTCGGAGTTCTTTCAACTCGCCAGGCCATTCCACTAAAAGGCGCATCTAGTGATTAGTTCCCTTATTTTATATATCATTACCTTCTTCTCTCGTTTTAATGTGGGATTGGATTCGGCCACTCGGTGGCTCCCCTCCAAACACTGAAAAGACGGGTTTTTTTAGCTCACGTTTCCTATTAGTGGGTGAACAATCCAACACTTGGTGAATTATACTTCACAAAATGGTGAGAAAGCGGGTTATGATATATAAAATGGGAACAATCACTAAAGCGCCTTTTAATGGAATAACTTTGGAAGTTGGAAGAACTCGAGGGTTAAGCGTGTTCATTGAGAGAAATCTTGGGATGGATGACCTCTAGGAAGTTCTCCATTCCACCTATGGGACAAAGCGTGAAGCATATGGCCAGCGGACAATTCTTCTAGTGGTTGGAGCCATTAAATTAGTAATATTTAGTGATAGATAATTTAGCTAATTTAGGCATTTATTTTTGTTTCATTTTCTTATTTTGCTTTTGCTTTTTATTCCTTTTTCAAGCTCTCTGTTGTTTATAACTAGAGCCAAACCTAAAGAGGAGTTGCTTGAATTGGATCTAAGATGGACAAAACTCTTAAAGTTATTAAGAGAGTAAGGAGACATCAAGAAATCGAACTAGTAGTTTTAAAACTCCAGTATGGCTACCAATAATGGGGCGAGACCCTTGAAGGACTTTGGAGCCCCAACTATCCAAGGATTTGAATCTAGTGTCACTAGGCCTGATGGAGGCCAATAACTTTAAGCTTAAGCGGACATGGCTCGGATGATTCAACGGACTCGGTTTGGAGGTTCACTTGTGAAAGATCCACATTGTCTTCTTTAATGCTTTCTTGCTCTATGTGACACATTCAAGATGAATGGTATCTCTAATAAAGCCATTAGACTCGAGCATTCCCATTTTCTTTCGGAGATAAAGTAAGAAAGTGGCTACTTTCTCAACCGACTTGAATATTCACCACTTAGGAGGATCTTTCACAAGCCTTCTTAGCAAGGTACTTCCCACCTATAAAGACTACAAAATTGAGGATTGAGCTAAATATCTCAGGCAAAGGGAAGGAGAATCACTTTATGATGCATGGAAAAGGTACAAGGACCTTCAAAGGGAATGCCCACACCATGGCATAGAGGACTGGATCCTGGTTTTAAACTTTTACAATGGATTGCTACCATCTACAAGGAGTATAATTGATTCGATGAAGGGGATCTCATGAAGAAAATAGTCAATAAAGCTCTTAAACTTACGGAGGTTATATATAATAATTTTGAATGGTTAAGCGAGAGAGGAGACATAAGGAGAACAACTAGAATCCTAGAAGCGGATGATGATCAATATTCAATTTGACCAACTTACAAGGAAACTTGACAAGATGCAAGCCAACACAACAAGGAGAAACAATCAAAATAATAACAACTATGTAGGAGGCCATATGACTTCAAAATGCGATAACTACAGTGAGCCATTTATACAAAAAATGAACTATATAAATAATGGAGGAAACTTCAACCAGAGATAGCTCAATAATCCATATTCAAACACCTACAACCTTGGATGGAGGAACCATACCAACTTCGCATGGTAAAACTCGCAAAATCAATTGAATCAGCCCATCAACAAGCAACAGGGATACAGACCACCATCACCACTAGGTTTTCAAAGCAGAGGATAAAATCTAGCTTAGCCACCACCACCTCCTCAACCTTGATGCAGATCCAAGTTTACTATGGAATCTATGATGGAAAGCATTTTAGCAGTACAACAATAACAAAATGAAATGATAAAGCTACTAACTTCCAAAATAGACCAAGTGGCTACTTATAGCAAGATGCTTGAAAACAAAATTGCTCAACAAGCTAGTTCTTTAAGCAAAGTCGTTGGTAAATTACTAAGTTAGTAGAGATGAACCCTAAAGAGCATTGTAAGGCAGATGCCTTAAGGAGTAACAAAATTTTAGAAGAGCAATAACTTGGAAGATAAGCAAAAATCGATGAAGAAACTTCTAGTTACTTTGACAACAAAGCAAAGGGAAAAGAGAAGGGAGTGACAAGGATAAGGAAGAGTAGGAGAATAAGAAAAGAAGCTACAGAACCATACCAACCCCTCTACCTTTTCTTTAAAGATTTCAAAAGGCCAAATTAGATAAGAAGTTCGAAAAGTTTTTGGAAGTTTTACAGAAATTTTACATTAACATTTCTTTCACTGATGCATTATCTCAGATGCCGTCTTATGCAAAGTTCTTAAAGGAGATCCTCTTAAAGAAGAGAAAGCTAGAGGATTATGATACAATTGCTCTCATGGAGGAATGTAGAGCCATCTTGCAAAACAAGCTACCTCAAAAACTCAAGGATCCTAGAAGTTTCTCAATACCTTGTCATATTGGCAACATGAATATAGACAAGGCCCTTTGTGATCTAGGTGTAAGTGTCAATGTAACACCCCTCACCCGACTACAGTATAGCCGAGCAAAGTGTGGTATATTCGGTGCCGGAGCACCCTAACTTATCTTACTTTATTTCTTTAAAAATTTTGTTCTTGTTATATTTTAATATCAATTATTTTTAGATGGAGAAACCAGCAGAGTTTCCCCTATTTTATTATCAGTTGGTGTACTTCACTATTCACCTGATTGAAATTTTCAATAATATTTTACAATAAAAATCTCATCAATTATTCTCATAACCATCTCATAATTCACATCTCATTCATATATCTCAATTTCATATTCATTTCCATGCATTTCCATTCATGCACAATTTATATATATAAATTCTCAAGTTTAATTAATTTACATAATTCTGGTGATTATATAAATTCATAATTTACATGATCTACAAATTAATTACAGTTCCATAATCTATATTTCAACATACAATTCATAGTTTACATTACAAATAATAACTAATTATAATGTACAAAATACATAATATGATCTATATGGGCCCTATCTACACGCATTGCTGAGGAGGTGACAACCTTGAATACTCTGCAAATCAGAACTCTAAAATCTCTGTTTACTATTTGCTGGGCTTTAACCTTGCACAATGCGAGAAACAAATCCATCGCGCTAAGCATTGCTACTTAGTGGTGCAATAATATAACAAGAAATAATGTATACAAATAAAAATAATTGGAGCATATTTTTTATACTCAAGAATTTTACTAGGTTCATATGAAATTTGCCATACAGTATATTTTTCGTCATTTATATTGCTCTCTAGAATCTCTTTTGTCATAAGTTTACTATAATCATTTATATAATGTACAAAAAAATCTAAAATTTATACTTATATTCTTATGAAAGTCACATTTGTAATGTTATTTAAGTTATAATTCTTCTACTAGTCATTTTATCACTTCCTTGATACTTTCTAAGTTATTTACAATCATTTCGTAATATTTAAAATTTTTAGAACTAATTTAATTTACTTCAGATCATTCTAAGGAACAAATTTTTGGAGCTAATCTAATTTATTTCAAAACTTCTTCTCATTTATTTACTTTCTAGCATTTTTATTTGCTAATATTCGTAACTTATTTTAATAAATTAAGTGTCCAAGTAACCTACAACGGTGACTAAAGCTGGATAGCGGTCGTTGGCACTAGACACCCACGGTGCCTTGGGCGTCATACCATGGGGCGAGCGTTAATCACGTATGCGATCGATGCGGCTAAAAAGCCATGATATCACATAATCGGGCATAAAGCCATGAATACGGGCATAAAGCCATGAATACATGTATAAAGCCTTTCGCAGTACTGCTAAAACAATACCTTATTGGCATGCCAAACTATCCAATCTGACACATATGTCTAGGCAATACAAGGGTACATAATATCATTAAATATTAATATATTGTGTTTTATGACTTCATTATTTCATGATAAATTTCAATTATAATTTATACATTCATTTGATCATATATATGATAACAATTCTAAACAATGGTTCACATGTACCATTATATTCAAAATATTTTTCCTTTCTCTCTTGATGGGAACTTAAATCCCAAATGACACTTTTATCTCATTTATACATTCAACAATCCATTCATGCAAAGAACATTTCATACTTCAAGTTGTTTTGCTAATACATTATGAATTCCACTGGTGTTGGGAGTATAAATCTCAATTACCTATTCCAAGTAATCCATGAACATTTTATGGATTCCAAATTTCATGCTTTAATTTCCTCTACCAATTTAGTTCTTACACTTTGTGTCTTTGTATTACTGTTCACCTTACTATTCACTCAAATTATTGACTTTTTTATACATAATAAATTTATTGAACCTAAATTCACCAAGATACCACATTTTATATTCTAAAGTTGTTGGTATTGATTGCTAATACCATTTCAAAGCTTAGTGTTAGTTATTCACAATTTTCATATTTCAAGCACTAAGTTTCTTGTTCTATTGGTCATTTATGCAGTAGGAATTTGGCAAAATTATCTTCATGAAAGTTGTTCCTTATTGTGTTTAGATATATTTCTTTTTTGAATCACTCTATTTAGAGTTTTGTAGCTCAAGTTATGGTCATTTTACCATAACTAGCCAAGTTGACTTGTACCCAGAATTTACAGGCAATTTGGTTCTGCCAGATTTGGTAACCTATGTTTGGTTAGCAATTTGACTAGGTTATGGTCAGAATTTTGATTTGTGTTCTTCATGAAAGTTATAGGTATATGTCTCATATTTCTATTGGTAAAATTTCAGGTTAATTGGACCTTTCTACAGTGAGTTATGAACAAAATGAATATACACTGTTTATTTAGTCATTTTGCCTAGGCAGAATGCAGGTCACCCCGATTAGGGTAATTTTTAGGTCAACTTGATTTGGTTTTCTGGATAGGGTTTCTTCATCAAAGTTATGTCATTATGTGTCTAGTTTCATGTCCAATTGGCCTTGCACCAATTGAACCTATACAACTCCATTTATGGCTGCCCAAACCTACTGAACTCACAACCAGTCCTGTAGGTCACCAAGGGCAGCATGCCTAAACTCAACTCCATTATCCTTACTCACTTCAATTCCTCCTCACACACATTCAAATGGTCACTTATTGAACATTACAAGGTAAATATACCATTTCATAAGCAAAACTCCAATTTTTTTCATAAACCCTAATTCCCAAGTGTCCATTTCATGCTTTTCATGTCATCTAACACATCCAACACACATAGTTCAACATCTAACTCAAGTTATCTCATCACAAACCACTTCTAAACAATTCAAGTCATACAAATCAACAAATCTCATCCTTCTCCCATGGCTGCAAATTTTCATACACACTTCAATATAATTGTTTTGTTCAATTTTACAATAAATTCTAATTTAACTTGTCTTCCTAACAAAGATTAAAAGATATGGAAGTGAGTATAGGCACTAACCTTGTTGGAGCTACTCCCAAGCTTACAAAAACTTTTCTTTTTCCTCTTCAAATTGCTGTCCAATGCTTGCTCTAGTGGTAGGGACAATTTTTTATGAAGAGAAGTTAGGGTTTGGAGGTGATTTGGTGGGTTGTCTCAAGCTTGCCTTAAGCTTCCATGGAGGAATGGGTTAGGGAGAGTGAGTGACGCCTGGTTTGGGTGAAGAAGAAACATATTGCTTTTTGATTTTTTTTTTGTATCATTTATCCTCTTTTATTGTTTAATTTAAGTGGTGCTTAATTGTGATTGGTGGATAGGTTTTTAATGACATCATATGATGTCATAATTAGGTATTTTCTTTCATTTTCTTTTCTTCTTTTTTTCTACTCATTTTCAATTTAATTTTTGGCAATATTTATTCATATTTTATATTATAATAATTATTTACTTAACTGGACAAGTCGGCCAAAAATCATCTCTGAAGACGAAATGACCAAAATGCCCTCCATTTGGCTTAACAGACTAAAATTGTTTGTACCAATTGAAAAATTTTTCTAAGCATTTTCTTGGCATTATGCCATAGAAACCTCAATGACTCTTCTCTGGAGTCCCAAAAATTATTTTATGAATTTTCTCCCGAGTCTAGGGCTCCTAGTTGCGAGGACCGCAACTTCTCACTAGATTACCCATCGCTAGGGCACCGGCTCACTTAACTTGGTTGTATGGCTCACTTAACTTGGTTGTATTTTATTTCTAAAATTTTTCCTACATTTTTCTTGTTAATATTTGAGTTAATTATAATTTCTCACTTTAGTTTAAATTTTTTTTCTAGACGTTCTAGGTATGGGACCGACAGGTCAGGAGCAGTAGAATGTCTGGAATAATTCTGATGAGGTGTTCTGATCAATCTGATGCCCCTGTCAATATGCTAAAAGCTAAATTCTAGAGAGCTCAAACCAACTACAATGTCATTGTAACTGATGGACAGGTCTGTCTAGTACCCAATTGGCATCCTAGAGAATATCCCCATCAAGGTAGTTAAGTTTTTTTATTCCCATTGATTTTGTTGTCTTAGAGATAGAGGAAGATGTTCAGACTCCCATTATATTAGAAAGACCTTTCTTGGCAACTATCGAAACTATTATATATGTTAAAAATGGGCGATTAACTCTTAAAGTATGAGAAGAAGAAATAGAGTTCAACCTATTTAGAGCTATGAAACATAAGCCAGACACAGACGAGTGCTTAAGAATTAACATTATAGACAAGCTAGTAGAAGAGAAATTCTGCAAGAGATATCCTGAAAATCCTCTTAAAGCATGCATTGTACACAACAACACCATAATGATGATAACAAAAAAATTATAGCCTATGTACAATCATTTGAAGCTAGGCCACCTCTACCCTTAGCTCAAGCACTCCAATTGGAGGTTGAAGGAAACACAACCTATGGCTAAACCACAAGAGGCTAAAAAGCAGATAGAACTAAAACCTCTTCTTGCTACTCTCAGGTATGCATTTCTAGACTCAAATTCTAATTATTCTATTATAATAATTGCTAGCCTAACTTAGTTAGAAGAGGAAAAACTTCTAAGGGACTTAAGGACCCATAGTAAAACTATAGGGTACACCATAAAAAACCTTAAAGGAATTAGTCCTTCCATTTGTATGCATAGAATACCTATGGAAGAGAAACACAAACCCAACATAAAACATCAGAGGAGACTAAACCCTAACATGAAGGAAGTAGTAAAGAAGGAAAATTTTAAACTATTAGACGTAGGTATAATATACCCAATTTTTGATAGTAAATGGGTTAGTCAATCAATGTAGTGCCTAAAAGGTTAGATCAATTGTTATAAAAAATGAAAATAATGGTGATTCCCACTAGAATGTCACTAGTTGGCGCATGTGCATTGATTATAGGAAACTAAATAGTACCACTAGGAAAGACCACTTTTCTCTTCCTTTTATTGATCAAATGCTTAAAAGGATAGCCAAGCATTCCTATTTTTGTTACTTGGATGGGTATTTGGGATTTTTCTAAATCCCAAATCACTTAGAAGACCACGAAAAGACCATTTTTACTTGTCCCTCTGAGTTTTTGCCTATAGGAGAATGCCTTTCGATCTTTGTAATGCCTAGCCACTTTTTAAATATGCATGATAGCTATTTTTCTGATTTCATTGAAAACATTATGAAGTTTTTATGAATGATTTCTCTGTTTATAAACTATCTTTGATGAGTGTCTAGGTAACCTGTCTAAAGCATTGCAAAGATGTAAGGAGTCAAACCTAGTCCTCAATTAGGAAAAATGTCACTTTATGGTAAGAGAGGGTATAATACTTTGTCACCTTGTGTAAAAAAAAGGATCAAAGTGGACAAGGCAAAAATTGAGATAATAGAGAAGATGCCACCACCAATATCAGTCAAAGGAGTGCGAAGCTTTTTGAGACATGTAGGCTTTTATAAAAGATTCATCAAGGATTTCTCAAAAAAGCTAAGCTATTAATAAATTTGTCAAATCAAGATGTCCCTTTTGATTTTGATTATAGTTGCCTTGACTCGTTTTACAGGATTAAAGATGCCTTGATTTCTACACCCACAATGCAACCACCAGGTTAGGAACTGCCATTTGAGGTGATGTGCAATGCAGGTAACTATGCAGTAGAAGCAGTGCTTGGATAAAGAAAAGACATAAAAGTCTATGCTATCTACCATGCAAGCAAAATATTTGATGATACACAGGAGTTTGAACTGGAAATCAAAGACAAAAAAGGGACTGAAAATGTGGTAGCAAACCACCTCTCTAGACTGAAGCAAGAAGATAAGGAAATGCAGTGAGGACCTACCCATTGATGATTTCTTTCTAGATGAGTACCTACTATTCATCTCTCAACCCCCATGGTATGCAGATATCATTAATTATCTTGTATGCAGAGTTTTGCCACCAAATATGTCTTACTAGTAAAAAAAGAAGTTCTTACATGGCATAAGAGATTACACTTGGGAGGAACCTCTGTTATACAAAAGGTGCTATGATGGTCTTATCAAAAGATGCATACCAGAGGAGGAAGTAGAAAGTGTACTACAATATTGCTATTCATCACCTTAGGAAGGACACTTCAGCACTTCTAAAATAGCATTAAAAATCCAGCAATTAGGCTTCTATTGGCCAAACTTATTTAAAGATGTTAGAAATTTTGTACTAATATATAATTAATGTCAGAGAGCAGGAAATATTTTAAGAAGGAATGAGATGCCACTCTATGGAATACTTGAAGTTGAACTACTTGATATTTAGGGTATAGATTTCATAGGTCCATTCCCATCCTCATTTACCAATAAGTATATCCTTATTGGTGTGGATTAAGTATCCAAGTGGGTAGAAGCAATAGCCTCACCAATAAAAGATGCAAGGGTAGTCATAAAGTTTCTCAAAAAGTACATCTTTATAAGATGTGGTGCACCAAGGGCAATCATTAGCAATGGGGGAAGTCACTTCTACAACAATCAATTGAAGCTTTACTCAGAAAATATAGAGTGACTCACAAGGTGGCAACACTATACCTCCCTCAATCAAGTGGAAAAGTGGAGATCTCAAATAGGGAATTAAAGATGATACTTGAGAAGATAGTAAATCGATCAAGGAAGGTTTGGTCCCTAAAATTAGACGATGGACTATAGACTTACTGCACTGCCTTCAAAACACTTATTGGAACCACTCTCGCTCGATCTATGGGAAGTCATGCCATCTCCCTATTGAACTTGAACATAAAGCCTATTGGGCAATCCAGACCCTCAATTTTAACCTAAAATCTGTTCGAGAAAAGAGACTTATACAACTAAATGAACTAGAATAAATTAGGCAAAATGCCTATGAGAATGCAAAGATCTTTATGGAAAGGAAAAAAAGCTAGCATGACAAGCATATCACAAGAAGAGAAATTAAAGAAGGAGACTTTGTCTTGATTTTTAACTTTAGATTGAAGCTATCCCTAAGAAGCTAAGATCTAGGTGGTCCAGTCCCTTCAAGGTTCTGTAAGTCTTCCCACATGGAGCAGTAAAAGTATGGAGTGGAACATAAGGATTCTTCAAAGTCAATGGCCAAAGACTGAAGCCATATTTCTTAGGAGAACCAATTAAGAAAGGAGCAACACACTCCTTTTGTAACACCCCTAAGTTCGGTAGTGCGTTCTGCTGCTCCGGTGACCAGTGCGGTCCGGACAGTTAGGATGCCTAGAACTACACTTCGATATGAGTGAGGAAACATAAAATAATGAAATACAAGAAAAGAAAATACAAGAAAAACAAAGGAAAAATAATAGCAAAGAAATGTAACCAAGTTAAGCGAGCCGGGAACCCTAGCGATGGGTGACCGCACCGGGAAGTCATGGCGTGGACCGTTGACTAGCCCTAGACTGCGGGGAACCCTGGAAAATATTTTTAAGACTTAAATAGACCCTTATTGAAGTATAAATATCATTAGAAATATCAAAGAAAAATTAAATAATTAGTACAAAGAAAAGTGAGAAATCGAAAAATGGACAAAACCCGGTATTACCAAAAAATCGGGAATGCAACCCGAACAGGGGCATTATGGTCATTTGACACCCCGAATTGTCTTTTGACCTAAATGTCCATTAAAAATAAATAATATTACACTTAGAAAATAAAATAAAAAATTAATTTGGTGGTACTTAAAGAAAATAGCAAAAACTATGGGTTTAATGTGGAATAAATGAAAATTAAACATATAAAATCAATTTCTTATGTGAGTGGACCACTAAGGGATTATAATATTCACTAATGGGCAGATTTAAACCACTAAATACTTCATCATCTTCATTTCTTCTCCCATGCCGAAGTGAACTCCATTAAAGACTCCATAGCCAAAATTTGAGAAAGCTCCATTAAGTCCTTTATTTCAACTCTAATCACTTAGGTTTCTTCATTAAGTTTTATCCCCACATCACAAGGAAGAGCTTGATACCAAAATCAAGAAGTTTAATCAAGGTTTAGCAAGTTCCAACCATAGGTAAGTTTACATTTTTGAATATTGCTTTGTTAAACTTTGTGTACATGTTATGGGTGTTGGATTTGTGAAGAAAATTTTCAAGTTTGAGGAGTTATTGATATGTCCATTTTGGACAGCCATGGAGTTATGTATTTAATGATTTATTATTACATATATTTGATGTAAATTCATGTTGAGTAGAGGGATTTAATATCCTAGTAAGTTATTTCCATGAAAATGTGGTGATTGTGTACTTAAATTGGAGATTGAGGAATTGTGGGACACTTTGGCATTGTAGAACAATTCGGCAGCCTTGGGACACTTTGATAAATGTATGAGTTCATGAAGGTATTGGCAGAATATTGACATTGAGGATTGATGGATATGTATATAGATTGGTTGTGTAAAGTGTATGTAAGAATGAGTAATGTTTAGGTGTATATGTGATTGTACTTAGACTTTGTAAATTTGAGTTTTAATTGGTGTATTGAGGATAATTGTAATCTGCCCAAAGTGACTTTAAAGTGAAGTGGTATATGGTTTTGGTAATGTACCAAAACAGAATTGGTAAGGGAAGTGAACATATAGTAAGGTAAATGTGTCATTGATGTATGTTTAAGCAAGGTAATTAAGGGCAGTATGCATTTTAGCTTATAACCTTAAATGTGTAACCTCAATTGGTATGAGACCAATTGGAGGTGAAACTAGGCACAAAATTTGCCAACTTTCATTGAGAAAGCATACCAAAATTCTGCTTGCAAGGTGACATGAAAAATGACCAATTCGGATTGAGTACAATTGAAACCTGAAAACTGACCATTTGGGCAGCAGTTAGTTTTTAGGCCATAAATCACTCAAAACAGTTAAAATTGACCTGAAATTTTAACCATGAATAGTTAAGAACCATACCTACAAGTATTATGAAGACACCAAAGCCCAGAAATGACCATAAGCAAGTCAAACAGCTTGCACAAGTTCAGGTCCAAAATTGGCCGAACCAAAGTTGACCAACTTGACTTAAAATTGACCTAATTTGTTGCAATTTGACCAGCAATAGTATAATGACCATAACTTGGTCTACTTAACTCGGAATGACCTAAAATTTTGCCACGCGTTCCATAAGACATAGATCTACAAGTTTGTAGTTTTGACCGAAACCCGAAAACCGAGGGAACTAGGTCGTCGGCTAAGTCAAACTAGTATTCGGAATCGACAAAATGCAAGAAAATGCGTTATACATAGAAATGAGTTTAGTAAAACGTACCAACCTAAAATACTATCGAATATGACATATTAATAACGTTAAGACCTCATTTACCTAGAACACATCGAGTCGATATATGGGTTGATTAAACAAATAAAGGTATTGATGAATTAATTATCGACACATTATCGTTAGAGACAATTTAATTTAATCTTGAAACACTTCAAATTGTGTTTCTCGATTTACCAAAGACTTCGAGAGCAGGGAAGGAAACGAGTCGGACCAAGAGAGCGATTATCAGAGGTTTGTGCACAACTAGTTTTTAACTGATTTTGTTTGAATATTTCATATGATTAAATGACATACTTTTCTTATGTATTATGTTTAACAAGCATTGGATTTAATTCAATGATTATTGAAAATTATTATAGTATGTATGAATTTAGCTTTGTGAAATGGTATTTCCACAAGTATTAAGCATTGTTATGGATTGAATAAATTATGTTTTGGAAAATTGTGATAGAACATGTTTTGAATTGTGATGGTAATTTTCATGGAAAAATACAAATTTATGATTTGAATTGTGATGAGCATAAAAAAGTATTGGATATTGAAATTGAATTTGAATCGAATTATATTGTGAATTATGCTCACTAAAAGGATTGTGATATTTTTTTATATATCACTATAAATGATTTACTATGATATTACCCGTCACTCTCATTTGTTGAGAAGACAATGTAGGTAGTTGTGTTTTGAATACCATGAGTACGTGCAGGCTTAGATTTTCCTCTTATTTGAGGTTAGATATAAGTTTATTTTATTATTATGGCCCTTGTGGAAGATTCATTGTTGTGATGATGCTGTGCGATGATTTGACCTCCCGAGCCATAGGGAGTTAGAATATGATTCGACCTCCACGACCATAGGGAGTTAGACTCACATCGAATATGTCCCTTTCGGATTAGTCTTGCATAGTTAGTGAGATATAGATTGTTTTTTGAGATACTTTATGGCTTATGAATGGTAATGAATTGTGATTTCAATTATGGTTTATGTATAATTGATTTTGTTGGAATTACTTAAATGGATAGTCATGATTTGATAAATTGAATTTTGTGATCAAAGTCATTTAGACAATTGATTTACATTATTGGCAATGAATATTTTGAGTTGTGGAATTTGATGAGTATTCAGATTTCCAAATTATTTACTGTAAATTTTGTCAATGTATATTGTATTATATTTTAAATTATAGTTGTGCACCACTGAGTTCACCACTCAGCGATAGCTTTGTATCTTTGTCATGAGTAAGAAGAGCATAAACGATAAGTAAATTTCCTTGAAGATATATTGGATCGACTCGGGTATATCATAGGTATACCCATGTACATAGGTTTTGATGTATGCATGTAATAATATGTATGTAAATTATTTGAGCAGTTGTATGGAAACTCTTGTAAAATATTTTGGTATGTAATTAAATGTAAATTATTGTAAATGTAAATTTGAGATTTCATTTACTTGAATAGTTTTGTATTATATTTCTTGTATCTCAGTCTTTGAAAAATCACTGCGGATTTGAGTTGAGAAAAATGTTGTGTTGAGAAATATGTTGGAGTTGAGATTTGCAAATACATATTGAAGTGCTTATTACAGGTTTTTTGAAGAACTATTTTATCCAAAATACAGATGGCACTCTGCCAAAATTTTTACAAAAACTCCAAATAATTTAAATGTGTTAGTTCTATCACTTCAGTTCAAAAAGGTTTTTTAACACCTGTAAATAGTGCTCACCACTGTAAAAGAAGTAAGAAAAGTTTTTAAAATCCCTTGTAGTGTATTTAATGGGTTATCGATGAAGCGGAGTTGGTAATTCATTAGGTATACTACGGGATCATGTTACATCTTACAGAGGGGTAGGGTGTGACATGTTTTAGTGGTACCAGAGCAATGGTTTTAAAGTTTTGAAATCTTTTTGTCGGTAACTACAACTGCTTAAATGTTTGATGCATATAGTACATTTACATCATAAATATGAACTAATGGAGAGGAATCTCCTTATGTTGGTTGTACAGGAATAGAAAATCTTGTGAAAAGATATGGAAGAGAAAAATGAGACAATAGAGCGATGCAGTGATGGCGGAAGAACAAGTGAGGCTGACTCCACAAAGTGTCGAAGGCACATTGTACAGTTTTACGATACAAATTTCTGCACAAATGGCCCGACAAATGGCCACTTTCTTCCAACAAATGGTGATAATCTGTCGGCTCAAACTCAAGCCCAAATCTGGACCCAACCCCACAAGGGCAACATGAAATAGAGAAGAGGAGAAAAATATGGGTCAAAGCTCTAGCAGTAATTTGAGAAAGAGAAAAGAATTTGAGAAACCCCGAGCTCAGGGATATAACAGAGGTGGATCATCAAGGCAGAGACCACCAAGCTCCAATCGTCGAACAACTATAAGATCCTACCCTCCCCGCCAATGAGAAACGTGTGGAAGATATCATTGTGGGATATGCTATAAGACCTCTTGAGCCTTATACAATTTTTGAAAACTTTTACACTTTGATAATGATTGTACTAAACCTCCTCGATCTTCTCTCCGGAGTTCACAGACCTTCAGTCAGAGTCAAGATAGAAATAGAGTTGGTACTCCTCACCACTATAACACAGTGAATCAGCCCAAATATAGTAGCGCACGATCGGGCGTCCACTATGCGCCAAGGAGAAAGAAGCGAGAAATTTCGGATGTAGGCTTTGGTAAGTTCTTAATTTTTTTTTGAAGGAAACAATGAGTTATTATTTGATCCCAGCACTACTTGTTTATATGTTAGTGTTAGAATTCTATGTTTTGTTGCTATTCCTTTACATGGGAATGAATTTTGATGTATTAGTGACTAGTCTTTTAGGATAAAAACTACAATAATTAGTATGATTGACATTAATTTTGGAATAATTATTAGCTAAAAGTATTTTCTAACACACCATAAATTATAAAGCTAATTGGCGAGCCTACTTAATGTAAGGCAAGAAGACCTAAAAGTAAGTTCTGATAATAGAATTGCTCTAGATGAGGGCAAAGATATTCTTGTTAGTAATTATTAATGGATATTGTAATCAATTGGTTTAGGATATTAGTGGATTAGAAAGATAAGATGTTAGAAAACCTAGCCCATGAGGTTATAACGTAGTGACTATATAATGTTCTCAATGTTTGTATTGTAGCTGCGATTCTGATGCAGGCACGAGATTATTGTGTAGAGCTACGTGCTTCCTTGTGATATAATAAATTAAGAATAATTGTAAGTAATCTATAAATTGATCTGATTTGCACGAATAGAGTACTATTCTTTGGAAATAAATGTGAAAATTTTAGTTAGAAATTTAAAACTTGAACTAGCCTATCAAACAACTACACTTGTAAGGTAGCTAGAGTCGATGACTCGATTATATTAATGTGAATTACGTACCCACGATAATTGCTATAAGCTTAGAGATATCGATCGACTTATCATCCTCGGACGGATGGGCGATCGAAATAAGTGATTCGAGTAAATTTTAAAACTCGTTGAGTTTCTATAAATAATGAAATGAAATGATAATAATAACTTTGTAAAATGTAATAAACCCTCGAGAATATCTTGAGAACTTACGTCCTTGAATCAGGGAGATGGGACAGATACATCCCACTAATAGAATTTGTATACATTAATAAGTGTCAAGCTAGCATACAAGCGACACCTATGAAACATTGTAAGGAGCGAATAACTATGGATTTTGTGATGAAACTTGAGGACACAGAATAGTCAAGATGCAGTATAGGTCATAATTCAGACTAACCAAGTCTGCTCACTTTTTACCAGTTCGGATGGACTATAGCTTGGAAAGATTGGCCAGATTGTACATATATGAAATTGTAAAATTGCATGGAGTGCATTATCAATTGTGTCGCGAGAGATCCTAGGTTCACTTCTAGATTGCAGGGTAGTCTTGAGAGAGCCCTAGGAACTAGATTGAACTTTAGCACAACATTCCACCCACAGACGGATGGCGATGCGAGAGGTTATTCGAATCTTGGAGGATATGCTACGGGCTTGTGTGATTGAATTTGAAGGTAGTTGGGATACACACTTGCCTTTGATTGAGTTTGCTTATAACAACGACTACCAATCAAGCATTGGGATGCCTCCATATGAAGCTTTATATGGCGAAAGTGCAGAACTCCTTTATGTTGGGATGAAGTAGGTGAAAGGAAGATGATTGGGCGAGAAATTGTCCAGTGAGACGGAGGAAAAGATTAGATTGATTAGAGAGAGACTCAAGGCTGCATCAGATCGTCAGAAGTCCTATGTTGATCTGAAGAGAAGAGATATTGAATATGCAGTGGGTGATAAAGTATTCCTCAAAGTTTCTCCTTGGAAGAGGATTGTGAGGTTTGTGAGAAGAGAAGCGAGTCCTCGTTTCATCGGACCATATGAGGTTACGGAAAGAGTGGTTCCTTTGGCATATCGGTTGGCATTACCTCGAGTTAGCAAGGATACACAATGTCTTCCATGTGTCCATGTTAAGGAGTGCAGTCGACCCATCTCATGTCTTGTCGGTTGAAGAGATTGAGATAAATCCGGACCTCTCATATGAGGAAGAACCCATAAAAATTAGCTTATGAGGTGAAGCGGCTAAGAGACAAACATATACACACAGTTAAGCTTTGTGGAACCATCATTCGAGCCAGGAAGCTACTTTGGAGCGTGAAGAGGATATGAGAGACAACACCCACAGTGTTGAGAGACTAATGCGGTAAAAATTTGAGACAAAATTTATTTAAGGGGAGAATTGTAACACCCCTAAGTTCGGTAGTGCGTTCTTTGCTCGGTGACGATGCGGTCAGAACGACTAGGATGCCTAGAACTACACCGATATGAGTGAGAAACATAAAATAATGAAATACAAGAAAAGAAAATACAAGAAAAACAAAGGAAAAATAAGCAAAGAAATGTAACCAAATTAAGCGGCGGGAACCCTAGTGATGGGTGACCTCAAGGAAATCACGGCATGGACCGTTGACTAATACAGACGATGGGAACCACGGAAAATATTTTAGGACTTAAATAGACCCTTATTGAAGTATAAATATCATTAGAAATATCAAAGAAAAATTAAATAATTAGTACAAAGAAAAGTGAGAAATCGAAAAATGGACAAAACCGATTGTTCTGAAAAATCGGGAATACAACCCAAGCAGGGCATTATGGTCATTTGACACCCCAAATTGTCTTTTGACCTAAATGTACATTAAAAATAAATAATATTACACTTAGAAAATAAAATGAAAAATTAATTTGGTGGTACTTAAAGAAAATAGCAAAAACTATGGGTTTAATGTGGAATAAATGAAAATTAAACATATAAAATCAATTTCTTATGTGAGTGGACCACTAATGGATTATAATATTCACTAATGGGCAGATTTAAACCACTAAATACTTCATCATCTTCATTTCTTCTCCCATGCCGAAGTGAACTCCATTAAAGACTCCATAGCCAAAATTTGAGAAAGCTCCATTAAGTCCTTTATTTCACCTCTAATCACTTAGGTTTCCTCATTAAGTTTTATCCCACATCACAAGGAAGAGCTTGATGCAAAATCAAGAAGTTTAATCAAGGTTTAGCAAGTTCCAACCATAGGTAAGTTTACATTTTTGAATATTGCTTTGTTAAACTTTGTGTACATGTTATGGGTGTTGGATTTGTGAAGAAAATTTTCAAGTTTGAGGAGTTATTGATATGTCCATTTTGGACAGCCACGGAGTTATGTATTTAATGATTTATTATTACATATATTTGTTGTAAATTCATGTTGAGTAGAGGATTTAATATCCTAGTAATTTATTTCCATGAAAATGTGGTGATTGTGCACTTAAATTGGAGATTGATTTGTGGGACACTTTGGCATTGTAGAACAATTCGGCAGCCTTGGGACACTTTGATAAATGTATGAGTTCATGAAGGTATTGGCAGAATATTGACATTGAGGATTGATGGATATGTATATAGATTGGTTGTGTAAAGTGTATGTAAGAATGAGTAATGTTTAGGTGTATATGTGATTGTACTTAGACTTTGTAAATTTGAGTTTTAATTGGTGTATTGAGGATAATTGTAATCTGCCCAAAGTGACTTTAAAGTGAAGTGGTATATGGTTTTGGTAAGGTACCAAAACATAATTGGTAAGGAAAGTGAACATATAGTAAGGTAAATGTGTCAATGATGTATGTTTAAGCAAGGTGATTAAGGGCAGTATGCATTTTAGCTTATAACCTTAAATGTGTAACCTCAATTGGTATGAGAGCAATTGGAGGTGAAACTAGGAACAAAATGTGCCAACTTTCATTGAGAAAGCATACCAAAATTCTGCTTGCAAGGTGACATGAAAAATGACCAATTCGGATTGAGTACAATTGAAACACAGCTGACCATTTGGGCAGCGATTAGTGTTTAGGCCATAACTCACTCAAAAATAGGTCAATTGACCTGAAATTTTAACCATGAATAGTTAAGACCCATACCTACAAGTTTTATGAAGACACCAAAGCCCAGAAATGACCATAAGCAAGTCAAACAACTTGCACAAGTTCAGGTCCAAAAACTAGCGAACCAAAGTTGACCAAATTGACCTAAAATTGACCTAATTTGATGCCATTTGACCAGCAATAGTATAATGACCATAACTTGGTCTAGTTAACTCGGAATGACCTAAAATTTTGCCCGCGTTCCATAAGACATAGATCTACAAGTTTGTAGTTTTGGCGAAACCGAAAACCGAGGAACTAGGTCGTCGGCTAGGTTAAACTAGTATTCGGAATCGACAAAATGCAAGAAAGCGCGATATACATAGAAATGAGTTTGGTAAAGCGTACCAACCTAAAATACTATCGAATATGACATATTAATAACGTTAAGACCTAATTTACCTAGAACACATCGAGGTCGATATATGGGTTGATTAAACAAATAAAGGTATTGATGAATTAATTATCGACACATTATCGTTAGAGACAATTTAATTTAATCTTGAAACACTTCAAATTGTGTTTCTCGATTACAAAGACTCGAGAGCAGGGGAAGGAAACACGAGTCTAGACCAAGAGCGATTATCGAGAGGTTTGTGCACAACTAGTTTTTAAGCGATTTTGTTTGAATATTTCATATGATTAAATGACATACTTTTCTTATGTATTATGTTTAACAAGCATTGGATTTAATTCAATGATTATTGAAAATTGTTATAGTATGTATGAATTTAGCTTTGTGAAATAGTATTTCCACAAGTATTAAGCATTGTTATGGATTGAATAAATTATGTTTTGGAAAATTGTGATAGAACATGTTTTGAATTGTGATGTTAATTGTCATGGAAATATTCAAATTTATGATTTGAATTTTGATGAGCATAAAAAGTATTGGATATTGAAATTGAATTTGAATCGAATTATATTGTGAATTATGCTCACTAAAAGGATTGTGATATTGTTTTATATCTCACTATAGATGCTTGACTAGGTTATTACCCGTCTCTCTCATTTGTTGATAACACAATTGAGTTAGGTGTGTTTTGATTACCATGAGTACGTGCAGGCTTAGATTTTCCTCTTATTTGAGGTTAGATCTAAGTTTATTTTATCGTTATGGCCCTTGCGGAAGATTCATTATTGTGATGATGCGTGCGATGATTCGACCTCCGGACCATAGGGAGTTAGAATCGATTCGACCTCCCGACCATAGGATGTTAGAATCACATCGAATATGGCCCTTCGGATTAGTCTTGCATAGTTAGTGAGATAAAGATTGATTTTTGAGATCTGAGAATGGCTTTTGAATGGTAAAAAATTGTGATTTCAATTATGGTTTATGTATAATTGATTTTGTTGGAATTACTTAAATGGATAGTCATGATTTGATAAATTGAATTTTGTGATCAAAGTCATTTAGACAAATGATTTACATTATTGGCAATGAATATTTTGAGTTGTGGAATTTGATGAGTATTGATTTCCAAATTATTTCTTGTAAATTTTGTCAATGTATATTGTATTATGTTTTAAATTATAGTTGTGCACCAGGTTCACCATTCGATAGCTTTGTATCTTTGTCATGAGTAAGAAGAGCATAAGCGATAAGTAAATTTCCTTGAAGATATATTGGATCGACTTGGGTATATCATAGGTATACCCATGTACATAGGTTTTGATGTATGCATGTAATAATATGTATGTAAATTATTTGGCTTGTATAGAAACTCTTGTAAAATATTTTGGTATGTAATTAAATGTAAATTATTGTATATGTAAATTTGAGATTTCATTTACTTGAATAGTTTGGTATTATATTTCTTGTATCTCAGTCTTTGAAAAATCACTGCGGATTTGAGTTGATAAAAATGTTGTGTTGAGAAATATGTTGGATTTGAGATTTGCAAATACATATTGAATTGCTTATTACAGGATTTTTGAAGAACTGTTTTATCCAAAATACAGATGGCACTCAGCCAAAATTTTCTGAAACTCAAATAATTTAAATGTGTTAGTTCTATCACTTGATTCAAAAGGTTTTTAACACTGTAAATAGTACTCACCTCTGTAAAAGAAGTAAGAATAGTTTTTAAAATCCCTTGTAGTGTATTTAATGGGTTATAAGTAGACAGAGTTGGTAATTCATTAGGTATACTAAGGGATAATGTTACATCTTACAGAGGGGTAGGGTGTGACACCTTTAGCAACTCACTTCCCTAGCATTGAGCCAAAAAGTACAGTTAAGCTAAAGACTATAAACAAGTGTTCCTTTGTTGGCAACCCAAGACTTTAGAATTTTTCTTTAAGTTTATTTTGTTTTTGCTTTCTTTAACTTTTGTAAGCATCCTAAACTCTAACCTTGGACATTATAGGAAAAAGCAAGGAGTGATGAAGAAGGAACGAATTGAGAGAAAGAGTTAAAGCCACACAAGATGGAAGAATTTCAAAACTAGGAAAGTACATTTGTTGTTAATCTCTGTTATGTATTTCATTCACACATTCAGAAACAGGTGGGTATGAAAATTTGAAGAGATAGGAAAAATTATGCATATGAAGTGTTCAAATTTTTTGGTCTAAAAAGTTACACTAGGGACCCCATGCTTTGAAGCACGCCCTATGTAACTCATTGAGCACAAAACACACACAAATTAAGCACTCCATAAAGTTACATGGGGTGCCCCATGCAAGATTACACAGGTTGTGTAATAAAGGAATGGAAAATAATGGGAAATTTTATGAAATAAAACTTACATAGGGTGCCCTGTGCATTGATACATGGGTCGTGTAAAGCTAAAAAGGAAAAATAGAAAAGGAAAGAGGTCCAGTAAGTTACATGGGTCACCCCCATGTACTTGTACACTGGCTGTGTAACTCACCAAGCTTAAAAAAAAAAAAAGAAAGGATAGTTGGAAATTTTATGAAATAAAACTTACATAGGGTGCCTCGTGCATTGATACATGGGTCGTGTAAGGCTAAAAAGGAAAAATAGAAAAGGAAAGAGGTCCAGTAAGTTACATGGGTCACCCCCATGTACTTGTACACTGGCTGTGTAACTCACCAAGCTTAAAAAAAAAAAAAGAAAGGGCAGAAGATTACATGGGATAACCCTTGTAATGGAACACAGCCCCATGTAAATCTTTGCAGAGTGAATATGAAAAGGCATAAAAAATATTTATGAAACAACACAAGGACCCTTTCATCTCCATTTAAACATTTCCAAACCTCATTCTATAATAAAAAAGCCCTGTCTCTTCAAGAATCTCTTAAAAATCTCTCCCTCTCTCGATTTCTCCCATCCAAACCCTAACCCATTCTTGATTATCTCTAACAATGGCTCTAATAAAAAGAACCGTAGGGCATATTTCCTTTTCCTACTTGGCAAGAGATGATTCCCCATCATAATCTCAAAGACCGAGAACAAGGCAAGCTCATTAAGAAGCCATACCAGCATAGGTGCCTTAGCCTCAACCGCAACTCCAACCACAGCTGTAGCCCAGCCATAACCAAACTTTGCTTTAGCCTAGCACTTCAAGAATTTCACCCACCATGATGTTCATGCCAATTTAAACAATTAAAAAATCATATCCATAAAATACATGGACATAGAGTTGCTGGATCAACTTAGAATTAAAGAAAAAGTGGATAGATTTTTATATAACATTGGATGGATAAGATTCAACCAATTATACTACCCAATGTATAGAGACATGACACTTGAGTTTTTGAGTAGTTTTAAAGCCACCCTATGGGCTATGAATAAGGGAGACAGAGGAAGGATCAAATTTAAACTTCTAGGCATAAATAAAGTGATGAAAATGGATGAATTTAATGTCGTGTTTGAGTTTGGCAGTAAGTGCCTCTAGGAGATCCCTCAAAATAGCTTCGAGTATGACAACATACCATTCTAGAGGACCATTGCTCCTAACACCGAGATGTATAACTCCAATAGCTTTAAATCCTTGGGATTGGCAAACCTCGCCTTGAGATATCTATACAGACTAGCAGCCCACATAATCATGGGCTATGGTGATAGCCTAGGTGTGGTAAATGGCAATGAGTTATTCTTTTTGTGGTGTATGGTAAATGGAAGGCGATGCAACATCGGATACTTCCTCTACCAGCATCGTAGGAGGATCTCTCAATAGGCCATTGGACAAATAGTGGTGGGAGGGCTCATCACAGCACTTGCCCTACATTACGGGTTTTTGCCAGCACATGTTAGATTATGCACCAACATAGGCACCACCCATATAAACCAGACTATATACATATCCATGGGGCTATGCAGAAGAGTAGGGGACACTTGCCTCTTGATAGATGCACAGGGGAATGTCTTTCTTTGGAGGCCATGACTAGAGCAAGGAGAGTATTTTCAGGCAGAGGAACAGGCATAGGAGTAGACCTAGGAGTAGCAGGAAGAATTAGACCATTTTCACCCAACTGAGTGATACACTTGTATCATATATGTATTTTCAAGCACTATTGCATTGTATTTCATAGCTTTTAGGTAGTTAATTGCATGCATTTCACTTAGTTTCATTAGTTTTCATTAATTGTGTTAATCTTTGCTTAATTTTGTATTTTTATATCTTTTGGATGCTTTAGAAGCAGACAAAGCATGGAAGTCATTTGGACAAGTTTGGAATGCAAGAAAAAAGAAAGGTCTATTGTATAACTTTACATGGGTCATGTAAGGGATGAGCCTAACACATGTAACCCCTTGGCCTAGAAGAACTAAAGGAGACATGGAGAAGCCATAGTACACGGCTCATATAAAAGACCCTGTAACTCGCCTACCCCATGCAACCTTACATTACCATAAATTTGGAAGAGCTAAGGAAGGGCGGTAGTAAGCTGGCCATGCTAATGACCAGTGTAAACCTCAATAACTCTGTGTAACTTCGCCTCCATATGAACAAAGCTCGAATTTGGTCGGATACTTAAATAGCCTAGGTAGATTTATAATATGACTCTAACTCCATTCAATGCATTCGAGCAGACTTTTAAGGCCTCTAGAACTACGAAACATAGCTTTGGAGCACACGATATAAATACGGAAGATCGAGACATGCATGAGAGCCTTTAGTTCAAGAATTAGGAGAGTAGCACTTTTAATTTTTAGTATGGATACATTCTGAGTGTAGTTAATGGATTTGAGTCTTGTTCTTTGATTTAATATTCTATGTTCATAATGCAGGCTATGTGTTGGTACCCACTTAGTCTTAATATAAGATACTAGTTGAAGAACTAAAAGGTGAAGATTAGTATTGGAAATCGAGATTTTGAACCTCGAAATCTAATCTAAAGATAGGCTTACATCCTATGTGAAATTTCATAATTAATTGAAATAATTAAAGGATTTTAGTTAAGGTTGATCACCAAGAAATTAGGGTTCAGATTAATTAAAATACACATTAGATTCCTTGAGAGAGGACCTAGGATATCTTATGATTTATTTCCATCAAAGTAATAATTCTCAATCTGTTAAATAGGTGAAGTTAATTCCATAATAGTGTTAAAGTGTGAAATCTTAATTTTAGAATTGTTTTAGTCAATTGATTTCTAAATTTATAGCTTTTCTTTCTTCTAATTCTCAATATTAGTAGTTTAGAATTAATCTCTCAACGTATTTAGTAGTTTAAATAGTCAAAATTCTTGTTTAGCTTAGTACTTAGGCGTATAAATTTCTGTAGAAATGATATTATACTTACTCTTTGTATTACTTGTTCATGATCTATGACTTGCGGGGTTGTAAACTAGTAAACAAGTTTTTAACCTTTATTATTGGAGAATTGTTAGCAATATTGAGCGATAAGCAATTTAGTTGATTTAAATATTTATTTTTGTTACTTTATTATATTTGATTTGTTTTTACTTTTGCTCCTTTTTAGGCCTTACATTGGTTTATGACCATAACAAAACCAAAAGATGATACATTGAAATTGTATCCTGAAATAGACAAGACTCTAGAGCTATCAAAGAGGAAGGAGACATCAAGTACGAGAACCTCTGATTTTGAAACTCCGGTCATGGCTAACAACAACCAGCCAAGACTCTTGAAGGACTATGGAGCCCCAACTATCCATGGATTTCAATCTAGTGTTACCAGGCAAACAATTTTCAACTCAAACTGGCATGGCTATGGATGATTCAATAGACTCAATTTGGAGGGTCACCTATGGAGGATCCATATTATCATCTTCAGTGCTTTCTTGCTTTGTCGACACCTTTAAGATGAATGGAGTCTCTGATGAAGCCATTAGACTCGAGCATTCCCATTCTCTCTCGGAGATAAGGTAAGAAAGTAGCTACTTTCTTAACCAACTAGAACATTTACCACCTAGGAGCATCTTTCACAAGCTTTCTTAGCAAAGTACTTCCCACTGTAAAGGCAGAAATTAAGAATAGAACTAAATACTTTTAGGCAAGGGAAGGAGAATCATTTTATGATGCATGGGAGAGATAAAAAGATCTATAAAGGGAGTGCCCACACCGGGGCATAGAAGACTAGCTCTGGTTGAACTTTTATAACGTTTACTACCATTAACAAGGATTATAATTGATTACGCAGCGGAGAGACCTCATAGAAAAGGCGATGAATGAGGCTTTTGTACTTCTAGAGAGGGCTGTTTATCACAATTTTAAATGGTTAGCGAGAGAGGAGATATGAGGAAGAATAGCGGGGATCTTAGGGTGGATGCCTAAGTATGATTAATTATAGCGTCCAGAAATTAGAGCTCTGAATAGTACTATTTCGATGCGTGGATAGTATTATTTAAAGCCAGCTCGAGGACTAAAAATGAGATAGAAATTAATTAAGACAAGTAGAATAAAAATCAAAGTGACCATCGGGTTATGGACTTAATTGGTATTATTGAAAAGGATGGACTATAACCCGATGAAGGGTATTTTGGTCAATTCACTTGAAGAGTTGACTTTTGATTGAAATGTCAATTAAATTAAGTGAAATTAATGTATTGGAATGGAACTTAAATAATCAAAAGGAGTATAAAATAATTAGAATATTTATAATTAGAATTAGACTTTAATAATTATAATTATATTATTTAGATATTTATGTAATAATAAGACAAAAATATTAATTATAATGACAACTCACTAACACACCTCATCATCAACATGTGATCGGGCTCTAACCACTAGAGGAATTATGCCTTTGGCCACAAGCCTCACGGTTTTGTCCCATAGGTAGAATGGAGAACTTCCCGGAGGTCACCTATCTAGGATTTCTCTCAAGTGAGCACACTTAACCTAGAGTTCTTCAACTCTCTCGGGCCATTTCACCAAAGGCGCATCTAGTGATTAGTTCCCCATTTTATATATCATTACTTTTTGAACCCAAGACCATCTCAGTGCTTTCTGGATGTGGGATTTGACTATGGGACCTTTCTCCCCCTTTCGGGACTCGGCGTTTTCGTGAGGTTTGCCCACCATCTCCCGAGAGGACACGTGGCGGCTCGATACCAATTGTAACGATTGGGCTCCAACCACTAGAGGAATTGTCGCTTTGGCCACAAGCCTCACGGTTTTTGTCCCATAGGTGAAATGGAGAACTTCCCGAGGTCACCAATCCTAAGATGGGTGACCTCTGAGAAGATCTCCATTCCACCTATGGGACAAAAGCAAATGAACTCACTAAAGCGGACAATTTCTCAAGTAGTTAGACGGCAGATCTAATCACCATCATTATCTTTATCATCTTCATCTTCATCTTCTTCTTACCTTAGTCCACCACTCTCAATAACCCTCCATTAAAGATTCATTTTCAAGCTTCAAAAATCCTTCCATAAATCCCTCCATAAATTTTATAGAAAATTAAGAGAAAACTTTGAATTGAGCCTTGATTTGAAGAAAGCAAGCAAGAATTCTAAGGAATTTGAAAGAATTTGTGAAGAATGAGTGTTGCCCAATTGAGGTAAGTTATAATTTAAGTTTATTTAGTTATGAATTAATGAAATTTAAGTTTGATTGTGGGGGATTACTATGGAAATTGATTCGAATTATAAGTGTAATTGAATGAAGAAATTTTGGTTTGGGGAGATAAGAAGGACGGTCAAAGTTTTGGTGGAATTGAAGGTTGATTGAGGGTGGTGATTAAGGCTTGAAATCAAGGTTAGTACTAAGAAATCCCTTGGATTTTTAAAGCTTTTGCTATCAAGTTAGGGTTTTATGCAATTAGGGTTTTCATTTTATGAAGCCTATTTAATGTTATTATTGCTTATATCATAACTATTTGATGTGTATTTATTGAGAAACATTAATGATAGGGTAAAGAGATTAAATGAATTGATAAGTGTGAATCAAGTGTAAATCTGAATAGCTTGAGTCCAATGAGAATAAATGCTCATAATGTAACACCCCTATTTGCATAGCCTGGTATATTTCACTATTCTGGTGATCGGTGTCGGTTCGGACAATTAATGGGATTAGAACTACATCTAAGACAACTAGATAAGCCCTGAACACAAATAATTAGTAATTGTCAATTAGTTAAGTATAAATAAGAAAAACAGAATATAAGAGGTTAAATGAGCTGAGAGTCATAGCGATGAGTGACCTTATCGGGAAGGACTGCGAAGTCGATTTAAACTCAAATTTCGAATCGTAAAATGTGACGCTGCGGTCCTTAGGACTATTGTGAACACAATGAAAAAGAGAAAACCATGAAAAATAATTATTAAACAGGTCAAATAATTAGGTCAGGATCTGAAAGAAATATTGAATTATTTACAAAGATTCGAGCCGCGAGAGCAATTGGTCAATCGACCTAAGTGACTCGACCTAATCAAATAAAATCGGAGAAAAGAAAATTTCGGAATCAGGAATTAAATTAAAGAACTAATGAAAAAATAGAAAAAAAAAAGAAAAAAGAAAAAGTGAAAAAGTGATGACATCATGCATGATGCAATAAACATTATAATTAAAAAATTAATTTTGGATAATTGTGGTCTTCCTAAAGGATTAAAATGCATAAAAGAAAGAAAAAAAAAGTCTTCTTCCTCATCCATTATTGCCGTCCCTCTCCCTTGGTCTCTCTCTTATTTTTCTTTCTTGAAACCTCCATAGAAGCTTGACTCAAGCTTCATAAACCCTAATCTAGCCATAATTTCCCTAAGGTTTCTTAAGTAAATCTTGTCCTTGAACCTTGATTTACCTATTGATAACAAAAAGGAAGAAGAAAGGAAGAAGTTTTGAAGGGGAAAAAAAATTCTGCATAAGGTTAGTTGATTTCTCTTTTTGTTTCTTTATATATATACTTAGGCAACTTGATGGAGTGATGATTTGTTGAAAAATGAAACAAAATGATATGTTTAAGAACTATATGAAATTCGATCAGCTATGAGTGGTTAGGGTTTTGTGTGCTTTAACCTAATTGAATATGAATTCTAACGTTAGTGAAGTTATATGTATGTTTACAGCATTGAAATTGCATGAATTGAAACAATTGTGCAATTAGGGTTTGGACCTAGGGTTTTGGAAGAAAAAAATTAGAGAATTGGTCAAATGGTGTGTTTGACATTGTTTGAGCTTTGAAGAAAAGAGGAAATGATCATATGTGACCAATTGTGGTATGTTGGAAGTGTTGCTTAGGCCATTATGCGGCGGCGGAGAACCAAGGTCCTTCGAGGACCAAAACTGAAATTACCAATTGGTGTGAGGCCAATTGGGAATGAAACTAGACACAAAATGACACATTTTCATTCAGGAATCATGCCAAAAAGTGACTAAAAACTAGTAAACAAATTAACCAAATCGAAATTCGGTATCTTTGCCTTGTACAAAAATGAACAAATGAATTGGCCATAACTTGGGCTAGGTAGGTTTAAATGACTTGAAATTTACCAGTAGAAAGCTGAGATATAGACTAAAACTTTCTTGAAAACACAAACCAAATTATGTATAATAAAGTCATTTAGCCACCTAAAATTGGTAACCTAAAGCTGCGAGCAGGTTTGGTGCCAGAAAAATAGAGTTAGACAATCCGGCAGCCATGATTCAAATGGCTATAACCCGGCTAAAAACTCCAGTGGAGTGATTCAAAAGGAGAATAAAGTTAAGACAATAAGTAACAATTTCTATGAAAACTTAGCCAAATTCTAACAGCAACATGACCAATGGAGCAACTGATTGCAACATAGGGAAACTAAAAACGAAAATTTGCAAATTTGCCTAAGACTTAAAATTTGAGTAAACAACTAAAACCAACAAATTTAGTAACCAAAATGTAGTATGTGGGTGAAATTAGAATTCCAGTACCTATTAAGCATTAGAAAGTCAACAAATTGACTTGAATAGTATAGTGAATAAAGTAACACAGAGACACAGAATTTTAGAGAATGCCAATTTTAGCATATTAAAGCTGAGGTAAAGTAAAATTTGAGTTTATTTTTGGATTTATAATAAGTTATGATATTGAAACACTATGGCTTGTGTTTTAGTGAAGAATATCGAGAAAAGAACCGAGGGAGTCAGTCAAAGGCCAGAGCGACTACATTATGGAGTTTGTACATAACATAGAATTTCTATAAATTTTCTTATGCACATCGTTTTGAATAATTGAAATATTGACTGTGATATCATTGTCATGAAA
>NW_026615050.1:0-53398 GCF_030052815.1 Hevea brasiliensis
ATACTACACCTTATTATCTTCTCATTTACGACTCTGTCAGTAGCTGTATATTTACAATAAAAAAATGAAAATATCTATACCAAACACTTTATGATCTCTAAATATCAGAAATTAAATATTAATTTGAATTTCTCGCATGCCAGTCAAAGGCTTCTTGCAGACGACACGCCGCATCTTTCTCTCTATGCTCTGGGAAGCCACCAGTTTGTAATGAAAAGATATATGGTAACTGCCTAAAAGCCATTGCTGAAGATAAGAGCCGATGCACTTACTATAATAGATGTAGAAGCTGAAGGTGTTGAAGGAGAAGGAGATCGACAGATTGGAAATAGACGCATAGTTTTTTCAATTCGTCAGCCCTGCTTAAAAGAAAGTATGTAAGTTTGCCACTTAAAAAGAATGTCAGAGAGCATGAGACTCTGCCTTATTGTGTTTTTCTCTTTTGTATCAATTCATGAATAAATTAAGATGCTTAATGCTTATGCGTATATATTATAATTCAGTGTCTTAATTAGATTCTGTTCTGATAATTTTATTGCTGGTATTTTTATCTATTTTATCTTTTTTTTTTTGAAAAGAAATTTCCAGAATCTTAAGACTTATGAGTATCAATTTTCTTCAAATTGAAACTTTTGTTTTTTATGAATGTCAAATATGCAGTTGGATTTAATTTAAAAACTTTCTTTTTACAGACAATTTCGAATGAATCTTTTGATTTTCTTTTTGTAAAACTGAAATATTGAAACTAACAGGCAAAATATCTCGTAACTTTAGTTTTGTTTGGTGGATCAAACTCGTAACTTTAGTTTTAATTCACATTGAGCCCCTAAAATATCTCTTTGCAAAAATTTTCTCTTTCCCAGAATTGTTCTCCTTGCCTCTCCGCAAATCAACAAACCCAATCTCTGTCTTTCTCTTTCCGCAAATCAACATAAACTGTTACAATAAATCAACAAACACAATCACAATAAATCAACAATGAACACTCCTCTCCCATGGAAGCAAAGATTAGAAATATGTATTGGTGCAGCAAGAGGATTTCATTATCTTCATACGGGCTCAAACCAAGCGTTATCCACCGAGACGTGAAGTCATCAGACATACTTTTAGACAGGATTTGGGTGGCCAAGGTCTCAGATTTTGGCTTGTCAAAAACAGATCCAGCTAGTGAAGACCAAACACATGTCAGTACTGTTGTTAGAGGTAGTTTTGGGTATCTTGACCCTGAATACTATAGCAGGCAACAGCTCACTGAAATCAGATGTGTACTCATTTGGGGTGGTATTTGGAAAATTATGTAATTGTAATTGTGGAGAATGAAAAGTCTCTATTGAAATCAAGAACACGAGTTTTATACAAGAGTTGTAAGCGGGAGAAACTAGAAATGGTTACAACAAACTACAACAAATTTATGCATTTCGACATCTAACTAACTTCCTAATTTAATTTATATAGAACAAAAATAAAGCTTCAAAATGCATCACTTCATTAAGTGCTATTCTCTAAGCATTGCGGCATCGTTTTGTAACTCCTTGACTAAAATAACTTATCTGCGGTCCCCCTCAAGATGGAGATGCCTAATCGAGAAGTCCCATCTTGGAGAGAAGAGAGTGAAACATTCACGGTCCCTAATGGTTTGGTGAAGAGATCTGCTAATTGAAGGCGTGAAGGGACATGCAAAGTGAAATAAATCCTTTTGTGAGTTGATCACGTACAAGCGTGACAATCGATTTCTAAATGCCCGTTCATTCATGAAAAAGCGAGTTAGCGACAATATGTTGACGGCGTGATTGTCACGATGTAAAGGAATGGGCAAAGAAAGAGAATATCAAATTCTGCAGAGATAAGTAATCCATTTGAGTTCGCGTTTGTTGTAGCCATACTTCTATATTCGGCTTTTGCGAAGAACGACTAACAATATTTTATTTTTGTCTTCCGAAATCAACGATGAACGGAAGATCACGGCAGTCAAAGATTTTGAGTCATTGGCGGGCGGCCGATCGACATCATAAAAGCTCAAAGCTTAAAGTCGATGCAGGCGGGAAAGAACAAACCATGAGTAAGACACCCTTTCAAATAATGAAGAACATGGAGCGCAACATCCCAGTGAGGTTTGCGAGGTCTCTGCTTAAACTGACAAAGCTGTTGGGTAGAATAAGTGATATCCATCATTGTTACTCTAAGGTAAAGTAATCATCCAACCAATCTACGATATCTGTCAGGATCTGGTAGCACCTCCCCTATTTCATTATTCAATTTGAGACCCTATGGTAAAGGAAATTTAGTAAACTTAGCTTCAAGCAATCCTGCATCTTTTAATATGTCTAACATATATTTCCTCTGATTGAGGAATAAACCAAATGAGGAATGAGCCACTTCCAATCCCAAGAAATAATGAACATGATCGAGGTCTTTGATTTTAAACAACCTATGTAAGTTTGACTTGAATTGTAACACCCTCCTGTAGCAATTTAGTACATTCTCTTATTACGGTGATCGGTGTCGGTTGGACAGTTAGAGCGTCTGGAAAAATATTTAAACTAAAGTGAGGAACCACAATTAACTCAAATATTAATAAGAAAAATTTAGAAAAATTTTAGAAATAAAATACAACCAAGTTAAATGGTAGGTGCCTAGCGATAGGTAACCTAGTGGGAAGTTGCGGTTCTACTTAACTAAGAGCCCTAGACAGGGAAAAATCATAAAATAATTTTGGGACTCCAGAGAAGGGTCATTGAGGTTCCTATGGAATTAGAATGCCAAGAAAATATTTAGAAAAAATTTTCAATCAGTCTGAGACAATTTTGACGATTAAGCCAAGCGGAGGCATTTTGGTCATTTCGCCTTGAAGCGATTTTTGGCCGACTTGTCGATTAAGTAAATAATTATTATGATCTAAAATATGAATAAATATTGCTAAAAATTGAATTGAAAATGAGTTGAGAAAGAAGAAAAGAAAATGAAAGAAAATACTTAATTATGATATCATATGATGTCTTTAAAAGAGCTCAACCAATCATCTTTTAACAAGCACCTTTAAATCAATTAAAAAGGACAAAAGAGTTAAAATTGAAAATTTTTCTGCTCATCTCCTTCCATTTCAGCAGCCCCTCTTTCCCTCACTATCTTCATTAAAACTTTCTCTTTTTCTTGCTAAAACCTCACCCTTTACACCATAAAACCTCATCTAACTTCACTAAAATTTATCCTCACACCTAAATCATATTTAGACAGCCATTAGAGGAGAAATCTTGAAGATTGACAAGCTCAAGTGGGAGCTTTAATAAGGTTAGTGTCAATATCTTCCTCTCTCTTTAAATTCATGACTAGAAAGTTGATTTAACTTGAAATTTATAAGAAATTCAAATGAAAACCTTTGATGTACTCACTTTATATTTTTGGAAGCCATGGATTTATTAGAGTTTTGATGATTTCTTTGGATTAAATGAGTATATAAGCTGCCCTTGATATTAACTTAACATTTAGCACATTGAATTGTAGGTTAATGGAAGAGTAGAAATTGAGAATTTAGGGTTTGAGCAAATTGGAGTTTAGCTCCTATAATGGTGTAGGAACATTTTAATGGTCAATTAGTGACCATTTGGTTATTGGTAAACAAGAAATGAAGTGTGTTTAGTGATGGGATTTAGGTTTAGTGTGGCTGCCCTAGGTGACCTACGGAATTGGACATGAGTCCAGCAGGTTTGGGCAGCCATAACTTGAATTGTAGAGGTTCAATTGGTGTTTGGCCAATTGGACATGAAACTAGACACATAATGGCACAATTTTGGTGAAGAAACCATGCCCATAAGACCAAACCAAGTGGACCAAAAATTTGCCCCAATCCGGGTGTCCTGCAACCTATTTCTGCAGAATGTGATTGTTCATTTGGCCATAACTCAGTGTAGAATGGCCCAATTGACCTGAAATTTTACCAGCAACAAGCTAAGATATAGACCAACAACTTTCATGAAGAAACCCACTCCAAATTATGACCAGAACCTATCCAACAAGGGAGTTGAAGTCACTATTCACTGCATTGTAGATATAGTCAGTCGAGAAAAATTCAATCCGGCCAGTTGTGGTTTTGGACCATAACAGGCTACAAAACTCAAATGGAGTGATTCAAAAAAGAAATTCAACTAGACAAAATAAGGAACAACTTTCATGTTTATCATTTTCCCAAATTCCCACTGCAACAGTAACTAATGGAACAGAAAAGATAGGGTATGAAAACTGAAAATTCTGCTCCATTAATTTTAAGCTTAGAAATGGTATTGGTAACCAATACCAACAAATTTTGAATGCAAAATGTGTTATGTTTTTTGACACCATATTTTGGCCGATCCCCAGAATCAATGAACTTCGAAACCGATCCCTAGCACTAATGTCTCTCATTGCCATCAAACCACGGTTCCTATCTCTCTTCACAGAAAGTTGAGTCAATGCTAAGTCCTCATATCAGTCAAAGCCTTGCCGGTCTCTCAAATCATTCACCGATCTCTCAAGCCCATTGTCAAATATTCTGACCAGTTAACTACATTCCCGATCTCTCTTGTCAGACGAAATTGGACTAACACTAGATCTTTCTTTGCCGGTATTCATGAGTGACCTCTCTTTTAAAAGTTTAGGAATAATCAAGCTAAGGTTCTAATCCGGTTAATGAAGATCCCGATCTTAGATGTTCAAGCCAAAATTTTCAATTAAGTTCCGTTTAGCAATCTCATGCATGTTGTATTTTCCGATCTCTCACACTTAGGATAATAATCGCTTTCAGTTATTTCAATATACTCAAACAATCAAGTGTTTAGAAAATTTCCGATCACAACCATTCATCGAACAAAAGAAGCATTTCATTTCATTTCAGAATTTGTACAAGTTATTCGGCTGGGGGATCACCCCCAGCCTGATCTACATTTTGCTCACTCTCTCTCTCATCCTCTCCCTCCTCTTCACTATCCTCACCCTCGCCCAGGAGCCAAGTCGGCCATCAGAAGTCCTCTTAGGTAGCAGCACGGAGTTCGCCCAAGAGGTCCTTGTGAGCATTCATATAGGCACCGGCTAGTCCCGTCACCATCTCTTCGTCTTTCTCCTTAAGCTCCTCGATAAGTTGAGCGACCTGAGCGGCTCGTTGGCACAGGCGCTGGACTTCTCAGGAAACACGATTCCTTTCGGCGAACATGAGGTTCGGCGACTTGTCTTCATAGAACCGCCGCCCCTCCACTTGAGATATGTAATCTTGGCGGATAAGAGTTGGGATCGGAGAGAAGCCACTTCTTGATTCTTCTTCTCGATCTCCTTACCCAGGCGATGAGCCTTCTCGAACAATGATGCGGTTCACGGGCACTCCGCGTTCGGACTCATGGATCGAGTCGAAGATGTCATCGAGGTGTCAGGATACTGTCGATCCTCTCGAGCGGATGGAAGACCCCAAGACTTTGGCAAAGCGGGGTTCTCGAGCAGTCGGTTATTCTTGAAGTCGTCGGCATTTGGCGCCACGAGAAGGGGGCCTCGCAGAAGATTGAGAAGGACCCCTTTCCGTGCTTGGCGCAACTGAAGGAGCTGGAGGCTGCTCTTCTCGTCGAGGAGGAGATTGGGCGGCTCGAGATCAGCGGACCGAAGGTTGAGGCGGACCTCTTTGTATCTCCCCAGTTCATGGCGGGTGTTTGAAGCCGTTCCGAACGCTTCATTTCTTTTATCTTCCGGGAAATCTCTCTTTCTTTCTTAGCTTCACAGGCTGGAACCCTCACCACCCGCCATACTGCACAAAGAAAGTCGGTGAGATCGCTAAGGTCTGAGATCGAGATATAGAAAGTACCAATGCCGAGGTCAGAGAGCGGGAGTTCGCGATCTTGGCCGGTGATCAGCTGTATGGTCCAATGGTGCAGCTCGGCAGTCACCGCATTTAAACAGGAGAACTTTTGAGTGGCCGCCTGACTCTTCAGTTCCATCACTATTAGGTCTTCCTCCTTGTTCAGGGTAATACGCTTCGGAAGCAAGGGCCCCTGGTACCACCAGCTACGGGGGAAGTCCTCAAAACAGCTCGGATCTTTGCTCCTCAGGATGAAGAAGCGGTTCTTCCAGTTCTTGAGGGCGAGGCGAATCGGTAAAAGCCCACAATGAGGCTTCGCTGAAAGAACCGATGTTAAATCGTCCTTTGTGAGTTAGCACTGCGATTCGTGAACACCTTAGCCGTAGAACTGATTCCCTTGGCTCGGCATAGGCCTCGGAAAGCTACTAAGATCCGCCACGAGTTGGGGTGAACTTGAGCAATGCATATTCGGTGAAATTTTAAGACCTCCTTGAAGAAATCGTCTAGAGGGAATCGCAGACCGGCCTTTAACTGTTCCTCATATACCATAACCTTGTCATTCTCTTCAAAGAAGTAATCGGCTCGGTGATAGCCGTGACACTGGATGAGTTCATACGAATCAGGACTAATATTGTACTCCTGGCTAAACGATTGCGGTCGGATTCTCGCAAGACCGATGGCGGCTCGTCCATAGGAAGATTCTCCTCACGAGAGCGAACATGCCTTGATGGTACAATCCGCCCCCGAGCTGGAACGGAGACCCTAGGAGGTTCTGGTTGTGCGCTCGGCCCGACCACCTCTTCTTCATCAGACGACCACGAAAACTGAATGGAAGGAGGGCTCGCGCTCCACGACCTTCGGCAGCTCATTTTCAAGAAATAAAGAACTTAAACTAAAAAATGATCAAAGCCCTTAGAGTCGATCGGCGTCGGAAGAACTTGAAAGCGAGAGAACTTGAAGTTGTGGCGAGGCGAAAATGAAATGAGAGAACAAGCGGCTAACCCGCCCCTATTTATACTCGTCAGAGCATTTAATGCTCCACGAGTTCGAGCGATGCATCGGTTAGCGGGACTGCTTGGTATTACGACCGTCTCACGAATATTCCCAAGATTCCATAAAGAGATCGATTAATTATAGGCGGCGGATCCGGTGTTTCTAATTACGATCGGATAAGTGTCATTCAGGTAAAGAATCAGATCGGATAATCATATCAGAGATCGGAAAATAATCAATAAGATGATATTGACAAAATAAATTTTTATTTCCAAAAGATCGGATTACATCATTTGGGCGATCTCTAGGGATCGGATTACAATAAAGGTCTAACTACATCATTTGGGCGATCTCTAGAATCAGATTACATTGTAGGATTACATCATTTGGCGATCTCTAGAGGCCGGTGGAACATCCTATCTAAAAGGCCTATGTCAAAGCCTAGTCTGTGGTGAATCAAAAGAGCGTGTTTGACGGGAGGCCGGTGTTGACATCGGATAGATGTACAGCTCAGATGGGGTGACTATGACTCCCATGAAGATGAGAGACATCGTCATCGATGTTACCACTCGAAACCAAGCCGCTGTCGGAACACCCAATGTGGAGGAAAACGCCGGAACACCCAATGTGGTGAAGCGAATAAACTTCGGTTGGCGACTCGAGGCCGGCGCGATCAAGGTCCATAATCCGGTCGGTCAATTGATCGATTCTCTCACTGTCATCGGACAAGGTTATTCGATCAAGGATCGTAAATTTTTGATCGGTGAGTAAAAAGTCCATCGGAAAGAGATCAAAAGCCACGGCCTTGGCGGAATTGCTGGAGCAGTTAAAACAAGTAAGAAGGAAGAGAGGAAAATCGGATGAAGGAAATGTCTGCGTAAATGAGGTATATATAGGGGAAAGCGAGCATTTATTACTAAGCGAAAAGCGGGCGCCGGAATCGAAGGAATTAATGTTTTGGCCGGACCAAAGTGATTAAGGGATCGGAATGATAGAATCGGAGATCGGCATGAGAGATCGAAATAGGGCGTGTCAAGAAGATCGAAAAGGAGGAGGATCGGAAGACAAAAGAATAAGACAAATCCCAAATAACAGTAAATCGAGAATCGGGTAAGTAGTTAAAGCGTGGCGAGGAGATCTCCATGCGCTAAGAATCGCCCACAATCTTGTGAGTGCGGGGTATGTCATGTGATCTGTACATCCCAATCTCCACCGTTGATCTCACTTGTAAGGACAAACCGGAACCCTTGGATCAAGAGAGAAGGCGACAAGACCGGCGTCTTTCGCTCTTAGCCCTCGGAATCGTTCGGACAAGAAGATTTGGGGCCGTCAGTTGAAAGAAGAAAAGGACAAATATTACGAAGAGTGATCTCACCATTCATTTTGATTCTCTTTAATTCCTGAACATCCGATCATGTCCTTGAAATCTTGACCCTCCATCTCCCTCAAAATAAATCGACCCTTCATAGGAGCACGATTCCTATAAATACACATGAAAAAGCTGTTCAAAGGGCGGGCAAAAAGAGAAGTAGTTATTATAGCGGAGGAACTACGAAACTTCATTGATTTGTTACTCTGCTATTTAGAAGTGTTGATTAAAAGACTTTTGAAACTAGTTTTACGAAGTGTTTTCTTGAAAAGGATTACGAATCTTTGGAACTCTACATTTTCAGTTTGTTCATTATCTGGTCACACTCTCAGCCCTTTATCACCTCTGTTTTCATTCCCATTGTCCAAGCTCAACTTCATTTCACTCGGTTTTTTTTTATCTTAATCTGATCGCATTTTAGCTAAGCACTCTTGATTCACGGCGAACATCGACCCTCGAGGCTAATCAGTCCATTGTCTTATCACTATTTGTCACTCGTAGTTATTTCAATAGATTTGGCTCCTTATAGGTAGAGCTCATATTCTTTGTATTATTAAGTGTTTACGTTTACCTTTACTTTCTTTATTCTTCTTACGTATCGATTTTCTCAAGTTTATTTTGTGCAAAAGAATCCCAAAGAACGTTACTCTCGAATTATCTCTTTAGTGATCAGTCCGTCATTTTATTAATCTTCGTCATTTCTGAATGCAAGTTTTCTAGCTCCTAGTAGCGTGTACGTGGTTGGGTAAAACATAGGTAACGGCAACTAAAGGGTCTCTTTTAAAAGAGAACTTGAATAACACGTCGGAAAATAGCCAAACTATTAGGTGGCGTAGCGGCAATTCGGCAAGATACCATAAAGTGGAATAAAACCAAAGTAAACGAAACAGAATAGATCGGACGTTAATAGGTATTGGTAAGATGACTACATGGAAGGTCGGTAAATTAGGACTAGTGTCCCCCGTTTAGTCACAAGGTATCAAGAAGCCTTATCCCCAGCATCTTTGAATGCCAGAATCCTTAGCTTTAGGCCCTTATGGCATGTAGCTGAAATTAAAATTCGGGAAATTGGAAAAGTCCCTTTAAGGCTCCTGTTAATTTAAATAGAGATCGGAGGAGAGTTCTTATCCGGTCTCAACTCAAAAATTTTAATAAACATTAAATAGAGATCGGATGAGAGTTCTTATCCGGTCTCAACTCAAAATTTTAATAAATATTAAATAGAGATCGGAGGAGAGTTCTTATCCGATCCTCAAGCTAAATCCCAATAAATATTAAAAGAGATCGGAGGAGGGTTCTTATCCGGTCTCCACACAAAATTTTAAATAAATATTCAAAGGAGATCGGAGGAGAGTTCTTATCCAGTCTCCATTCAACATTTTAATAAATATTTAAGGGAGATCGGAGGAGGGTTCTTATCCGATCCCCACACCAAATCTCAACTTATACGCAAAATAATGCCAAAATCAAAAATGATTCACGATGTCACCTCACTAAGGTTGTCTCATTTACTTATGTATCTGGGTGATCCGAATTTAGTGAAAAATCAAATGTTCCTTTAGCCAAAAGGATTAACATGTCCATTCAAGCCCTCCTAACTAATGCAAAATTAAATCTACTTACCCTTATTAAGGGACGAGGTGGGGTGCCTAACACCTTCCCCACCGTTCTGGACCGAACCTAGAATCTCTGTCTTGAAGTGGTTTCATTTCAATGGTTTTCTTTAGTTTCCCTCAAAACTAAGGTGGCGACTCCTCACTCTTTCCCACTTCGGTGAGAGATCGTCCAGGTGACTGCAAAATCCCTTACGGCGGCTTAGCGACTCATTGAGGACTAATGACTTAACCGGTCGGTGGTCCTAAAGTAGATTCAATTTTGCCGATCAAGTTATAGTTAGTTGGGCTCATGGCGATATTTTATCGTTAATTATTGTTATTCTTTGCTAACTATTTTGCTTGTTTTGCTTGTTTTATTTCCTCTGATGCTCTTCGTTTCAAAAAAAAAGGAAAAAAGGAAAAATGGGAAAAACAAATCCCCTGAATTGGGAAGAGGTAAAGGTGTCCCTTCACACAGAACACTCACACGATGTCCTCACACACTTGACCCTATGCAGGGCTTTCTTACCCTTTTAGGAAAGTAGGAGGGGTCATATAGCGGTACCAGTGGGTTCTACCCGTTAGTATCCGTGAAGGCTTGCTCAAATTGAAACTCGTTCTATTCAGTGATACAGTGGAATTTTCCGACAATATCATGGGGGTAGAATGGGCTCTCTTGTTCTGATGAGGGCAATTTGGGAACACGTGGCTCTTAGAGAATTAGATCTTGAGCTAAACTATCACGATAGTGAAAGCGTAGTAAGCTACCTTGTAAGATAGAACTATCGGTTAGGTAGCACTCATGCAGTATCGAAGTCTCCTATTACAGGACAAAAAGGGACATACTTACTCTTACCTTGCTCCGCTTTATTTTCTTTTTGTTCGTTTGTGTGAGGGTAATCTTGAATTCTACTGAAACACCTACACATTTTCCTACTTTGATAAATGTGTATGTGTCACCTTTTCAACAGTATGATTCAAAATTACCCAAATTTATCTTGCTAACGGGTTTTCTACGAGGCATCATCAAACCAAGAGTGCAGTGAAAGGATAGGCATCATTTTATCATGGCATCCTCAGTCGATCGTGAAGAGGTTGAGCAGCTAAACTTTGGTCCAAGTCGGCTCATAGTCCTGTATTCTTGCAAAATGATGTTTCCAAGGCACATGCTAGCTTACTACCTTCATTGGATCTGAATAAAATTGAGGTCAGAATGAACAGCCTCGAGGGTCTGTCTAATGGATGGAGGTCATTGCCGATCGAGTTAAGGCACAATTTGAAGAGAAATGCGAGAGGATTGCAACCTTAATGCGAGTCAAGGTCCAAATCCGGCATTAAAGGCCATCTTTGTCGGTTTGGAATCCTAAGTGCAGGTATTCTCTTTCAATGACATTGATCTGATTCCCACTATGGAAGAATATCAAGCATTACTAGAGATTCCTTACTCAACACAGAATCGGATCTACCTACACCTTGAGCATAGGCAGACCTGGAAACGATTAACACATATGTTGGGCATTCCTTCGGAGGAAGCAAAGTTAAAAGAAACTGTCAAAGGAAACACACATGGTTGGTATTGGACCTACCTCGCGAAATGGTTAGACCAGTACCTCCAAGAGAAACAGTGGGATCAAGCTTGATGGCACTTTTCGCCTTGGGAATCTATGGTGATTTTGTTCCGGGACCATTGGGAATCATAACTTGCGGTGCGGTGGAAGTAATGCGGGCGATGAAAGCGGAGATCAATCCGATGCCGGCAATTCTTGCGGAGACCTTGTTAACCCTAACCTACTGCAGACAACAGGGCAAGGGGTCCATTAAATGTTGTTCTCAGTTGTTATACCTCTAGACTATCAGCCACATGTGTCCTATGGAGACAAAGGGATTAACTTGGTACCTTGATCAGCCTCCCATCGAGAAGATGGCCGGTTAATGTCGGTCAGAAGAATGAGCAGCGATGGTGGGAATGGATTTTGAGTTTCAATAGCCATGATTCTTGTTGGAGGAAGGCGTGGGCGTCGGGCCAACGTTACGATCGATGCGGGAGTGTCGATCGGTATCCTAATCGAATGCTTGGATACACAAGCTACACTCCAGCATTGGTAATGAGGCAGTTTGGCTCAACACAGTCCATGATCAACATTGAAGAATACCATCAAAGTCATTTCTACCATGAGCTCAAGGAAGAGGAAGGGTTGAAAATGGCTCGCAAGTCTTAGGAAAACATCACTCGATGGAGAGATCGCCTAAAGGCAGAGTGCCTCGGGCGATTATCTTAAATGGAGGCGCGGGGCCAGAGAACACTCAACTACAGTCGAGGATAGCAACCCTGCCAAAGCGTCCTACTAGAAGAAGGCGTGTCGCTGCTTGACTCACTACAAAAAGCAAACACGAGAACTCACAAGCTGCAAGAACAAATAAAGCAGTTCGAGGACCAGCAGAAACTTAAAAGAAAAGTGAGAAGGCTCAAGGAAGAGACAAGGGCCGAAAGGATGGGGTTGAAGAGCAAGAGCTACGATGGGAAAAGGAAAGAGGCTCTCTTCAAAGTGAGGTCAAAGAAATGAAAGTGCGAGAATAGTAAGCTTAGGAAAAGATGATATTCCAAGAGGTACTCGTTGAAGAGTTTAATCAGGAAAATTAAAAGAAGAAGCTCAAATTATAAGAACAGGCACTACTCATCAACGATATCTTGAAAGAGTGTGCTAAGGAAAGGAAAGAGAGAGAAAAAGCAGTGCTCTCTATCAGAATTTGAAAGAAAATGTTGACCAGTGGAAAGAGCGATACAGGAAAACAAGAACTATTACAGATCGAATATGCTCTCAAAGTATTCGACCACTGCCAAGCAAGAGGAAAGGTTATATGAGTATCTCAGAAAATGTCATCTCATTATAAAGAATCTCCCGAGCCTAGGCGATGTAAAGAATCGATGTACAAGTTATTCAATTAATGAAATGATTTTGGACCATTGTTTAGCAAATTTGTGAATGAATAATATGACTCCGTAGGAACTCCTCGCTAGGGTTATGTGAAAAATTGAATCGCTATATGGGCGGGTATCATAAATGCGCATTCAATCCCGTTATTCACTGATCGGACTATCGAACAATGCCATGATAAAGTTGATCGACTATCCTTTTGCGATTTCATTACGGCTCTCAAATGCCCTTTGTATCCTTACGTCGGACCGGGACTTTTAGTTTCTTTGCAAAATTCAAAATTCATTTAAATTTTTACTCCTTACGAAATCAATATTGCTTCAAACAAGGCAAGTCGACCAAGCACGATTCAACCCAAGCGAGTGTACTTAACAAGATCTCGAACAAGGAAGATAATGGAAGATCGGGAACAAGTCTGAGAACCTCTGAGCGAGTTTAGATTTGAAGGATCAGTCTCGAGAACTTATGAGACTAATGAAGGAGATGTCCCGAATAAACCCCAGTGAGCCTAGCCTACCGCTACCTCCTCCACCACTTCAATAAATGATCCACACCAAGCTTCAACTTCTTTTACCTTTGGTCTCCCATCCGGACGACAATCACTTTGTCAATCCGGTTACCACAAATAATGACCTACCTTACTCTCATTACCCAACCGTTCCAAACACCGACCCATACCCTTCAAATATAATCCCTCCGATTCACTTCACCCCTCATCTTCCAACTGGGGGAGTGTTCCATGCAGTGGGAGAGGAAAATAAGACAAAAGAAAGCGAGAAACTATCTGCTCTAGAGGAGAGATTGAGAGCAATTGAAGGGCTAAATATGTATGGATTCGATCGGCGTGGCATCACTTAGATTGGTTCTGATGCGGTGGTGCCACCCAAGTTCAAGGTCCACGATTTTGGACAAGTACACGAGAATGCAGATCCTCACATTCACTTGGCCACCTATATCGCCAAGATATGCGCTCTGAGAGGATGTGACTGCGATCCACTTCTTTCATGAGAGCCTTTAAGGCGGCTTTGAGGTGGTGTATTGATTGGGCGAGAGCAAAGCTGCGCTCTGGAAGGATTTAGCGATGCCTTCTTAAGCGGTACAAATTTAAGCGTGATGTGGCCCCACAGGAGGACCTTCAAAACACAGTGCGAGAGAGGCGAAAGCTTCAAGGAGTATGCTCGGAGATGGAGAGAAAAGCGGCGAAGTACACCCTCCGGTGGCCCGACAATGGTATGCTCTCTATTCATTGAGACTTTGAAAGCCCCTATTTCAATTTGATGATTGGGAACACTTCCAGCACTTCTCGACATCATACGGGCGGTGAAAGAATAGAGGCCAATCTAAGAATGGGACATTGCGGGAGTTGGCGAGAACCACAAAGAAGACCGCGGCCGGCAGAAGAAGGAGGGTGATGTGCATCCTGTCAACCGTCAAAACAATTATTCCCCATTCCCTAAAAAAAATTATCGGCCATATCCTCCCCTCATGGCCAAGCGATGCATAAACATTCCACCTCCTTTCCCTAATTATCCACACGCGCCCACAATATCCCCGCCTACAAATTACCAGAGACCACCTCCTCCTCTGCTCAACCAAGACCACCACAAAATAATCCAAGGCCCCAAGAAACTCGATCCACCTCTTCCCCTCCCACTCAGTGAAATATACCGATACCTTGTCGGTATAAACCAAATTGTACCAGTTCCCTTTGATCCAATTCAGCTTCCCTATCCAAGGTGGTATGATGCCACTGCCCGTTGTGAATATCATGGCGGAGCACAAGGGCATTCAACTGATAACTGCGGGGCATTCAGAGGAGAGTGCGCTTTGTCGAAGCAGTGGTTGAAGATTGAAATGGTTCCCTCCCAATGTTACCTCAAACCCCTTTGCCTAACCATAATGCGAGCAGTGGTGTAAATATGATAGAGCCTGATGGAGAAGGATCAACACTGGAAGTAGACAAGCTGGTTCCTTACTTTAAGGAAATTTTTGCCATAGTAATGAGGGAAGACTACCTTTGCCCTCAGGTATCGGGGCCAATAAAGGATACGGGGTGTCCTTACCATGGAGAGGCAGCTGATCATGAGCTACGGGACTGTGAGGGATTCAAGCAAGAGGTTCGGAACTTGTTATCTCTCAAAGTTCTGAGATGCCAGACAAGGTCGAAGACGGAAGAGGGAGTGAACACGACTAGATACAGCTAGAATACTTCTACCCCCAAACCCAGAATCACCTTCTCACCCCCAGTAGCCTCGCCACCAGTAACGGTTATCCGAGCCCCATCTCAGCTCCCTATTACCAACACCCATGCCATACCTTGGAACTACAATTTCCAAGTCTTCACCCAAGGAGCATCAAGCGATTACAGCTCCTATCCTTGCTTCACCCAGACACCTCCTAAGCCATGTTTCACTCCTCATGCACACTTTCAGATGACTTATGCTGGACCTGCCACCAGTGCTACTCCCCATATCGATCCCCAACCCGTCACTGCCACAAAGCCCTCCTCCCTTGAGCAAGAGGTCGAGTTCATAACTCGAAGTGGGAGGTGTTATAGTAACGAAGAAAAAGAAAAGAGAAAAGGGAAAGTAAAAATGGGAGAGTCACTGAAGAACACCGAAGAGGAGGTTGAAAAGACAGAGAAAGTAAGTGCTGAGCATAAAGAAGAGGAGGCTGCTGCTCCAAATCATGAAGCAGTGAGTATGATGTGGTGGAAGCGGTGAGAAAAACACACTGCCAATTTATTTGTTATCGCTGATCTTGAGTTGGAAGTACAGACAAGCCTTGCAGAGAATCTGGATCGAGGCCTTTGTAAGTCTTGACATTACTCAGGCGGTTGAGAGGATAGTGGGACAAATCCAGGCATCCAGTTTTGTTACTTTCTCAGAAGACGAGATAGACCCTGCGGGTTTAAGGCACACTAAAGCTCTGCATGTAACAGTGAAGTGTAAGGGTTGTATAGTAGCCAAGGTACTTATTGATAGCAGTCGACTCTCAATGTACTCCCGGTGCTACCTTGGCTAGATTGCGGTTGACCAATCGGACATACGTCAAAGTGCTATGGTGGTAGAGCCTTTGGCGGTACGGAAAGAAGTGTTGGGAGATATTGACTTGCAGCTTGATTGGCGCATGCACTTTTAACGTCACATACCAGGTGAAGAACATTGAGCCTGCCTATACTATCTTCTTTGGGAGGCCTTGGATCCGATACGCAAGCGCCATTCCCTCAACTCTGCACCAGAAAATAAAATACATCATGGACGGCAAAATCGTCACAGTAAAAGGAGAGGAGGCCTTACTAGTCACCAAGCCACAATCACTTCCCTATGTGGAGGCGGTGAGAGTCATTGGAAAGCTCCTTCCAAGCCCTCGAGTTACAAGAAACCAGAAATGAAGGGGCTATGGCTATGGTAGCCAAAGTAATGTCGAGGAATGGATATCAGGAGGGCAAAGGCTTGGGCACCACATTGCAAGGAATCGTGGAACCCATGCCGGCTATTCAGAAGGTAGGCCGTTGTGGTTTGGGATATGAGGAGGATGCCCTCATGGATGGGCGATTCTGGATGAGAAACAGACTTCGGGATCAGAGGTTTGATCAGAAAATGGGAAAGGTGAAAGTAGTCCCGAAAATCATGGAGGTCTTCACTAAACCGATCATTCAACATCTGGCAAATACAGAAGAGTCACCCGATGAACCATCCATTGACGTCATCCAACTGGATTCCTTGTATGAAGCCCTAGTCTCGCCAATGGCGAGGGCAAGAAATTTGAACAAGCCCTGGACGACAGATGACATCCCTGTTCTTAATTTCGAGTAAAGTACCTTTGGTTATCTACACTTGATCATTTTGTCCATGGTGACAAGTGTAATACTGTAAATGGACCTTTTCTTATGGCATTAATATTAATGAATTGATAGCGCATTTTAAATCCAATACTCTCTTTCTTTCCTTTTTGAATTCCATCCTTATAACACATTCTATTCTTTATTCATTCAGGACTATTCATCAAGTAACACCTAATAATCCAATAGATTCAGAAATTCCGCTGGTTAATTTTGAAATCCCCATAACTGCCATTACTTCAAGTGATTCTGAGGAAGACCTTACACAAGAAGACAGTGAAACGGATGAACCATCCCTAATGCCTTGTGGAGACAAAATGCATACCGTAAACTTAGGCACAGAAGAAGTAAAAAGGGAACTCAAGGTAGTGGAAAGTGAAGAGTTGAGAGATATGATCAGTTTGCTCAGAGAATTCCTGGACGTATTTTCCTGGAGCTATGATGATATGGTTGGTTTGGACCCCCAGATAGTGACGCACAAAATTCCCCTGATCTCGGGGACAATCCCGGTAAAACAAAAGTTAAGGAGAATGAATCCTGACACACTGCTCAAAGTTCGGGATGAAGTCAAGAAGCAGTATGACGCTGGATTCCTGGAAGTGGTCAAATATCCCCAATGGGTGGCTAACGTCGTCCCGGTAATGAAGAAGGATGGGAGAGTCAGGGTGTGTGTTGACTACAGGGACCTTAATAAAGCAAGCTTGAAAGACGATTTCCCTCTCCCTCACATTGATGTGTTAGTTGACAATGCTGCGGGATTGGGCAGGTGTTCATGTATTGAGGGCATCGGTACAATGTCAGATCCCAATGGGCGAGGAAGACAAGGAAAAGCGCTTTCATCACTCAATGGGAGTATTTGGCTATTGGTTCATTCCTTTCGGGTTGAAGAATGCTGGGGCTACTTACCAGCGCGCAATCGTCACATTATTCCACGATATGATGCATAAAGAAGTGGAGGTGTATGTGGATGATATGATCATCAAATCCAGGGGAGAAGAGAGCCACGTCTGAGTAATGAGAAAAGTCTTGAAAGGCTCGAAATACCAGTGGCCAACCACGCCAAATGCATATTCGGGCGAGATCAGGAAAGTTGTTGGGATTCATAGTAAGCGAGAAAGGAATAGAAGTAGATCCAGACAAAGTTCGAGCTATTCAAGAAATGCCATCCCCAAAAACAGAAAGGGAGGTGCGCAATTTTAGGAAAGTTGAACTACATTTGAGATTTATTTCTAATCTCACTTTGCCAAAGTGAGCCTATTTTGGACTACTCGGAAGAACAACTCTACCCAATAGGATTGATTTGTCAAGAGGCTTTTGAGAAAATCAAGCGATATCTGTCAAACCCACGATGTGGTTCCACAGTGGCGGGCGAGCCTCGATCCTGTATATGGCGATCCAGTGAGTCGATGGGATGTGTTTTGGGACAACATGATGATCTGGCGAAAAAGAGAGGGCCATTTATTACCTGAGCAAGAAGTTCAATGATTGTGAGTCAAGGTACTCTTTCTTAGAAAAGACTTGCTGTGCGTTAGCCTGGACAGCGAATCGCCTCAAGCACTACATGTTGAATCACAAGACATGGCTCATCTCCAGGATGGATCCTATCAAATATGTATTCGAAAGCCCATTCGTGCCGGGTAGGATAGCCAAGTGGCAGGTTATACTCTCCCAATATGACATAGTCTATATGACCCGGAAAGCGGTGAAAGGTAGCGTGATTGCTGACCTCCTAGCAGAGAATCCTATCCAGGATTATGAAGCTCTGGATTTTGAGTTCCCTGATGAGCATATTAATGAAGTAGACTGCGAAGAAGAGGAACCAACCGATGTATGGGAAATGTATTTCGACGGAGCTGTCAATCTGTCCGGTAATGGAGTTGGGGCCGTGTTGATATCCCCAGATGGGAAACACTTTCCGATAGCTGTCAAGTTGATTGTTGCACCAATAACGTCGTAGAGTATGAAGCTTGTGTGATGGGTCTACAGGCTGCCATCGAGATGAAAATCAGAAAGTTAGAGGTATATGGAGACTCAGCTCTGATAATTTATCAAGTCAAAGGAGAATGGCAAACTAAGGATCCGAAGCTGATCCCATATCAGAAGTACTTACTGGAGCTGATTAAGAAATTCGAAGAAATCTCTTTCACCCATCTTAGCAGAGACAAGAATCAATTTGCTGATGCTTTAGCTACTCTAGCCGTTATGGCCCAAATCGAAGAAGGGCAGATGATTCAGATATTGAAGATTAGGGCAAGGAATGAACCATCTTACTGCTTCATGATCGAGGAAGAGCCTGATGGTAAGCCTTGGTATCATGACATCCTGGTCTACTGCAGAACCAGAGAATTCCCCTCAGGGGCAAACCGAAACGAAAAAAGGATGCTTCGGAGGTTAGCATTGGGATACTTCCCCAGTGGAGAAACCCTATACAAGAGGAGCTCCAACGGCGAATTATTAAGATGTGTAGATGCAAAAGAGGCAAAGAGAATCCTTTTTGAGACTCATGAGGGAAATTGTACAACCCATGCCAATGGACACATGATGGCTAAGCAAATCATGCGACGTGGGTACTTTTGGACCACAATGGAAAAGGATTGCATCGAGTATTTCCGAAAGTGCCATAAGTGTCAGATCTTTGCCGATCCGATAAATGTGCCACCTCACAAATTGTTCAACCTTGTCTCACCGTGGCCTTTCGCAATGTGGGGCATCGATGTGATTGGTCCCATCAATCCCAAGGCATCCAATGGGCACAAATTTATCCTAGTAGCCATCGATTATTTCTCCAAGTGGGTCGAAGCAACATCCTATGCCCACATTACACAGAACACGTTTCTCAAATTCCTCAGGAGCAACATCATCTGCCGGCATGGTCTCCCCAATGAAATCGTCACTGACAACGCTAAGAATCTCAATGGTCCAAAGATTCAAAAATTGTGTAATCAATACAAAATCCGACATCTCAACTCCTCCCCATACCGTCCCCAGATGAATGGAGCGGTGGAAGCCACAAATAAAAATCTCAAGAGGATAATCTGGAAAATGACAGTCACATATAGGGATTGGCACGATATGCTTCCCTATGCTCTTCACGCATCTGGGACTTAGTAAGAACCTCAAGCAGGGCAACTCCATACTCAGCGGTCTACGGGATGGGCGGTATTACCTATTGAAGTTGAAATTCCTTTCACGAGGATTACGAAGGAATCGAGGATTGATGAATCGAATGGATCGATCAAGGTTGGATCGATTAAACTTCTTTGGGCGAGAAAATTTGGCGGCGACATGTCATGGCGATTATACGGAGGAGAATGGCTAAGGCATTCGAAAAAAGCGTTCGCCCACGCGAATTCCAACCCGGGGACCTAGTTCTGAAGAAAGTGCTGCAAAATCAAAACGATCCCCGGGGCAAATGGTCACCGACCTATGAGGGACCCTATGTGGTTAAAAAGGCATTCTCTGGAGGAGCCTTGATCTTGACCCACATGGACGGTGAAGAGTTCCCAAGACCTGTAAATGCCGACACCGTCAAGAGATACTATGCATAAAAAAAATAAAAAAGAAAAAGGGTAGGAGTGAAAACCCGAAAGGGCGCTCCTAGCAAAATGTGTGAAAGAAGGCGAAAACCCCGAAGGGGCGCTTTCTGTAAAATGAGTGAAGGATGAAAACCCGAAAGGGCGTCCTAAAAAAAAAAAAAAAAAAAAGGGGAAAAAACTTGGGGTGAAAACCCGAAGAGCGTCCCAAGAACCAAAATGGAGAAATAAGGAAGGGGAGAGGCATGAAAGCAGGGATGGAGAGGAAACTATCACGGCATGAGGCTTCAGAGAACTTGAAATAATGGCAGTTAAAAGACTTCAAAACCAACCATAAGGGATATGTGAGATCTATCCTTGTACCCTTTTTCTTTGAAAGTCTATCCTTGTTTTTTCTAAAACCATAATAAAGTTATACTTTATTCCTTCTGCCTTTATTTTTCTGTTTACTCACCTTTTAATACCATCCTTTCTCTTTGTCTAATGCGCTATTGATTAGTTAAAATTTTTTTGCCATAAGATTAGAATTTGAAAATTGATAACCTCACGTACTTTTCTATGAGATTTGCAGGGAAAGGCCTTCAAAAAAAAAAAAAAAAAAAAAAAAAAAAAAAAAACTAGAGGTGAAAACCCAGAAGGGCGCATCTAGTCAAATGGATGAAAAGGAAAGTGAAAGCCCGCAAAGGAACTTTTCGTAAAATAAGAAGGAGGTCGGGAACGGAAAAGGGGCATCCAAAGGAATGGGGTCATAGGTCAAGTCTTGCAACTCCTCCTCCATTAATCATCGGCCTTCGGTATCTTGTTAAGTACACTTCATCAGGGAAGAACTTCATGTGTCAAGATTAGACTTGCTTCGTAAGTTAATTTTTAATTTCCTGCATTTAAATTTCCTGTTATCAACCTCTGGTTCCTTGATCTAAGTTGATTTTAATTTTCAGCAATTTAAATTTCCTGTTATCAACCTCTGGTTCCTTGATCTAAGTTGATTTTAATTTTCAGCAATTTAAATTTCCTGTTATCAACCTCTGGTTCCTTGATCTAAGTTGATTTTAATTTCCTGCAATTTAAATTTCCTGTCATCAACCTCTGGTTCCTTGATTTAAGTTGATTTTAATTTCCTGCAATTTAAATTTCCTGTCATCAACCTCTGGTTCCTTGATCTAAGTTGATTTTAATTTCCTGCAATTTAAATTTCCTGTTATCAACCTCTGGTTCCTTGATCTAAGTTGATTTTAATTTCCTGCAATTTAAATTTCCTGTTATCAACCTCTGGTTCCTTGATCTAAGTTGATTTTAATTTCCTGCAATTTAAATTTCCTGTTATCAACCTCTGGTTCCTTGATCTAAGTTGATTTTAATTTTCAGCAATTTAAATTTCCTGTTATCAACCTCTGGTTCCTTAATCTAAGTTGATTTTAATTTTCAGCAATTTAAATTTCCTGTTATCAACCTCTGATTCCTTGATCTAAGTTGATTTTAATTTTCAGCAATTTAAATTTCCTGCTATCAACCTCTGGTTCCTTGATCTAAGTTGATTTTAATTTTCAGCAATTTAAATTTCCTGCTATCAACCTCTGTTTCCTTGATCTAAGTTGATTTTAATTTCCTGCAATTTAAATTTCCTGCTATCAACCTCTGGTTCCTTGATCTAAGTTGATTTTAATTTCCTGCAATTTAAATTTCCTGCTATCAACCTCTGGTTCCTTGATCTAAGTTGATTTTAATTTCCTGCAATTTAAATTTCCTGCTATCAACCTCTGGTTCCTTGATCTAAGTTGATTTTAATTTCCTGCATTTAAATTTCCTGTTATCAACCTCTGGTTCCTTGATCCAAGTTGATTTTAACTTCTATTGCCAGTTTCTAGGTCACTAACTTAGGTGTGCTTTAGTGCCCTAACTTCGAACACTTAATCGTCCAAAATATGAGTCTGAATCTTTACATAATTCCTATACGAAAATTTTTCCTTTAATAGAAATTATGTAAAGAGGGGCAGCTGTCGACACCATATTTTGGCCGATCCCCAGAATCAATGAACTTCGAAACTGATCCCTAGCACTAATGTCTCTCCTTGCCATCAAACCACGGTTCCGATCTCTCTTCACAGAAAGTTGAGTCAATGCTAAGTCCTCATATCAGTCAAAGCCTTGCCGGTCTCTCAAATCATTCACCGATCTCTCAAGCCCATTGTCAAATATCCTGACCAGTTAACTACATTCCCGATCTCTCTTGTCAGACGAAATTGGACTAACACTAGATCTTTCTTTGCCGGTATTCATGGTGACCTCTCTTTTAAAAGTTTAGGAATAATCAAGCTAAGGTTCTAATCCGTTAATGAAGATCCCGATCTTAGATGTTCAAGCCAAAATTTTCAATTAAGTTCCGTTTAGCAATCTCATGCATGTTGTATTTTCCGATCTCTCACACTTAGGATAATAATCGCTTTCAGTTATTTCAATATATTCAAACAATCAAGTGTTTAGAAAATTTCCGATCACAACCATTCATCGAACAAAAGAAACATTTCATTTCATTTCAGAATTTGTACAAGTTATTGGTGAGGATCACCCCGACTGATCTATTTGCTCACTCTCTCTCTCATCCTCTCCCTCCTCTTCACTATCCTCACCTCGCCTTGGAGCAGTGCCATCCAAGAGAAGTCCTCTTAGGTAGCAGCTCGAGTTCGCCAAGAGGTCCTTGTGAGCATTCACATAGGCACCCGCTATTACCGTCACCATCTCTTCGTCTTTATACAAAATCTCCTCGATAAGTTGGCGACACGGCGGCTCGTTGGCACAAGCGCTGGACTTCTCCGAGAGCACGATTCCTTTCAGCCAGAACATGAGACTGTTCGGCCAGCTTGTCTTCATAGAACTTCGCCCGCCCCTCCACTTGAGATATGTAATCCTGAGCGGATAAGAGTTGGGATCGGAGAGAAGCCACTTCTTGATTCTTCTTCTCGATCTCCTTACCCAGGCGATGAGCCTTCTCCCGAACAATGGTCTGGTTCACCAGGCACTCCACGTTCAGACTCATGGATCGAGTCAAGATGTCATCGAGGCTGTCCGGGGATAGCCTGTCCCGATCCTCTCGGAGGCAGATGGAAGACCCCAAGACTTTGGCAAGCGGGGTTCTCCGACATCGGTTATTCTTTGAGTCGATCAGCGTTTGAGCGCCACGAGAAGGGGGCCTCGCAGAAGATTGAGAAGGACCCCTTTCCGTGCTTGGAGCAACTGAAGGAGCTGGAGGCTGCTCTTCTCGTCGAGGAGGAGATTGGACAGCTTCTGAGATCGGCGGACCCGAAGGTTGAGGCGGACCTCTTTGTATCTCCCCAGGTTCATGGCCGGGTGTTTGAAGCCGTTCCGAACGCTTCATTTCTTTTATCTTCCGGGAAATCTCTCTTTCTTTCTTCCGCTTCCTGGAACTGGAACCCTCACCACCCGCCATACCTGCACAAAGAAGAGGTCAGTGAGATCGCTAAGGTCCTGAGATCTGAGATATAGAAAGTACCAATGCCGAGGTCAGATAGCGGGAGTTCGCGATCTTGGCCGGTGATCAGCTGTATGGTCCAATGGTGCAGCTCGGCAGTCACCGCATTTAAACAGGAGAACTTTTGAGTGGCTGCCTGACTCTTCAGTTCCATCACTATTAGGTCTTCCTCCTTGTTCAGGGTAATACGCTTCGGAAGCAAGGGCCCCTGGTACCACCAGCTACGGGGGAAGTCCTCAAAACAGCTCGGATCTTTGCTCCTCAGAATGAAGAAACGGTTCTTCAAATTCTTGAGGGACGAGGGCAGATCGGTAAAAAGCCCACAATGAGGCTTCGCCTGAAAGAACCAGTGTTCATCGTCCTTTCGGCGAGTTAGCCTGTGCAGTTCAGCGAACACCTTAGCCGTAGGACTGATTCCCTTGGCTCGGCACAGGCCTCGGAAAGCTACTAAGATCTGCCAAGAGTTGGGGTGAACTTGAGCAATGCATATCCGGTGAAATTTTAAGACCTCCTTGAAGAAATCATCTAGAGGGAATCGCAGACCGACCTTTAACTGTTCCTCATATACCATGACCTTGTCATTCTCTTTAAAGAAGTAATCGGCTCGGTGATAGCCATGACACTGGATGAGTTCATACGAATCAGGACGAATATTGTACTCCTGGCTAAACGATTGCAGATCGGATTCTCGCAAGACCGATGGCAGCTCGTCCATAGGAAGATTCTCCCTCCCTGAGGAACGAACATGCCTTGATGGTACGATTTGCCCCCAAGCTGGAACGGAGACCCTAGGAGGTTCTGGTTGTGCGCTCGGCCCGACCACCTCTTCTTCATCAGACGATCACGAAAACTGAATGGAAGGAGGGCTCGCCGCTCCCTGACCTTCGGCACCGCTCATTTTCAAGGGAAATAAAGAACTTAAACTAAAAAGAAGATCAAAGCCCTTACAGAGTCGATGGCGTCGGAAGAACTTGAGAAAGCGAGAGAACTTGAAGTTGTGGCGAGGCGAAAATGAAATGAGAGAACAAGCGGCTAACCCCCCCTATTTATACTCGTCAGAGCATTTAATGCTCCACGAGGTTCGAGCGATGCATCGGTTAGCGGGACTGCGGTATTACGACCGTCTCATGAATATTCACAAGATTCAATAAAGAGATCGATTAATTATAGAGCGGCAGATCCAGGTGTTTCTAATTACAGATCGGATAAGTGTCATTCAGGTAAAGAATCAGATCGGATAATCATATCAGAGATCGGAAAATAATCAATAAGATGATATTGACAAAATAAATTTTTATTTCCAAAAGATCGGATTACATCATTTGGGCGATCTCTAGGGATCGGATTACAATAAAGGTCTAACTACATCATTTGGGCGATCTCTAGAGATCTGATTACATTGTAGGATTACATCATTTGGGCGATCTCTAGAGACCGGTGGAACATCCTATCTAAAAGGCCTATGTCAAAGCCTAGTCTCGCGGCTGAATCAATAGACGTGTTTGACCGGAGGCCATTTGTTGACATCGGATAGATGTACAGCTCAGATGGGGTGACTATGACTCCCATGAAGATGAGAGACATCGTCATCGATGTTACCACTCGAAACCGAGCCGCTGTCGGAACACCCAATGTGGAGGAAAGACGCTGTCGGAACACCCAATGTGGTGAGAAGCCGAATAAACTCAGTTGAGCGACTCGAGACCGGCACGATCAAGGTCCGCAATCCAGATCGGTCAATTGATCCAGTTCTCTCACTGTCATCAGACAAGGTTATTCGATCACCGGGATCGTAAATTTTCAGTCGGTGAGTAAAAAAGTCCATCGGAAAGAGATCAAAAGCCACAGCCTTAGCCGGAATTACTGCCGGACCAGTTAAAACAAGTAAGAAGGAAGAGAGGAAAATCAGATGAAGGAAATGTCTCTGTCGTCAGGGGTATATATAGGGGGAAAACGAGCATTTATTACTAAGCAGAAAACGAAGCGGACGCTTCGGGAATCGAAAGGAATTAATGTTTTGACCGGACCAAGGCTGATTAAGGGATCGGAATGATAGAGATCGGAGATCAGCATGAGAGATCGAAATAGGAGCGTGTCAAGAAGATCGAAAAGGAGGAGGGATCGGAAGACAAAAAGAATAAGACAAATCCCAAATAACCGTCGTCAGAATCAGAGTAGAGGTAGTTAAAGCGTGGCACGAGATCTCCACCGCACGCCTAAGAATCGCCCACAATGCTTGGCAGTGCGGGGTATGTCATGACAGTCCTGTACATCCCAATCTCCACCGTTGATCTCACTTGTAAGGACAAACCCGAAACCCTTGGATCAAGAGAGAAGACGACAAGACCAGCGTCTTTCGCTCTTAGCCCTCAGATCGTTCCGGACAAGAAGATTTGGGACCGTCAGATTGAAAGAAGAAAATGACAAATATTCTGAAGAGTGATCGCAGCCATTCATTTTGATTCTCTTTAATTCCTGAACATCCGATCATGTCCTTCGAAATCTTGACCCTCCATCTCCCTCAAAATAAATCCTGACCCTTCATGGGGAGCACCTGATTCCTATAAATACCTGCATGAAAAACTGTTCAAAGGACGGGCAAAAAAAGAGAGGTAGTTATTATAGCGGAGGAACTCTGAAACTTCATTCAGTTTGTTACTCTGCTATTTAGAAGTGTTGATTAAAAGGACTTTTGAAACTAGTTTTCTGAAGTGTTTTCTTGAAAAGGATTCTGAATACTGGAACTCTACATTTTCAGTTTGTTCATTATCTGGTCACACTCTCAGCCCTTTATCACCTCTGTTTTCATTCTCATTGTCCAAGCTCAACTTCATTTCACTCGGTTTTTTTTTATCTTAATCTGATCGCATTTTAGCTAAGCACTCTTCAGTTCACGACGAACATCAGCCCTCAGGCTAATCAGTCCGCTGTCTTATCACTATTTGTCACCCGTAGTTATTTCAATAGATTTGGCTCCTTACAGGTAAGAGCTCATATTGCTGTATTATTAAGTGTTTACGTTTACCTTTCGCACTTTCTTTGTTCTTCTTACGTATGCGATTTTCTCCAAGTTCATTTTGTGCAAAAGAATCCCAAAGAACGTTACTCTCGAATTATCTCTTTAGTGATCAGTCTGTCATTTTATTAATCTTCGTCATTTCTGAATGCAAGTTTTCTAGCTCCTAGTAGCGTGTAAGTGGTTGGGTAAAACATAGGTAACGAAAACTTAAGGGTCTCTTTTAAAAGAGAGAACTTGAATAACACGTCAGGAAAATAGCCAAACTATTAGGCTGACGTAAACGGCAATTCGGCAAGATACCATAAAGTGGAATAAAACCAAAGTAAACGAAACAGAATAGATCGGACGTTAATAGGTATTGGTAAGATGACTACATGAAAGGTCGGTAAATTAAGACTAGTATCCCCCATTTAGTCACAAGGTATCAAGAAGCCTTATCCCCAGCATCTTTGAATGCCAGAATCCTTAGCTTTAGGCCCTTATGGCATGTAGCTGAAATTAAAATTCGGGAAATTGGAAAAGTCCCTTTAAGGCTCCTGTTAATTTAAATAGAGATCGGAGGAGAGTTCTTATCCGGTCTCAACTCAAAAATTTTAATAAACATTAAATAGAGATCGGATGAGAGTTCTTATCCGGTCTCAACTCAAAATTTTAATAAATATTAAATAGAGATCGGAGGAGAGTTCTTATCCGATCCTCAAGCTAAATCCCAATAAATATTAAAAGAGATCGGAGGAGGGTTCTTATCCGGTCTCCACACAAAATTTTAAATAAATATTCAAGGGAGATTGGAGGAGAGTTCTTATCCAGTCTCCATTCAAAATTTTAATAAATATTTAAGGGAGATCGGAGGAGGGTTCTTATCCGATCCACACACCAAATCTCAACTTATACGCAAAATAATCCCAAAATAAAAAATGATTCACGATGTCACCTCACTAAGGTTGTCTCATTTACTTATGTATCTGGGTGATCCGAATTTAGTGAAAAATCAAATGTTCCTTTAGCCAAAAGGATTAACATGTCCATTCAAGCCCTCCTAACTAATGCAAAATTAAATCTACTTACCCTTATTAAGGGACGAGGTGGGGTGCCTAACACCTTCCCCACCCGTTTACGGACCCCGAACCTAGAATCTCTGTCTTGAAGTGGTTTCATTTCAATGGTTTTCTTTAGTTTCCCTCAAAACTAAGGTGGCGACTCCTCACTCTTTCCCACTTCGGTGAGAGATCGTCTAGGAGACCGCAAAATCCCTTGCGACAATGTTGGGAGTGTTAAAACCAATGTACCTATTTTCTATGCAAAAGTCAACATTTTTGTTGACTAATGAAGGGAATAGTAACACCAAAACTTGAAATTCAAAAATTGAAAAATTCAAAAGTGTCAAATGCCCTAGTATACCTAACAAGATTGGTTTGGATTGTTTGGCATGCCAATAGGGTTCGATTAGCGATCTTTGCACATGGCATTATGCCATTGCAGCGATTTCATGGCTTTTAGCCATTCGATATTGTGTTGAGACTTGGCCTTGTGCCTAATGTTATTGACTTATTAGGTATTACTGCACACCGGAGATACATATGTGACCGATGGTGTGACGGCGAAGTACTTGATACGGTGCGGTTACCCGTTTATCCGGTCGATGTCCGGATAGGTTACTTGGGCAACCAAAAATAAAAGTGGATAAATTTAATAAAATAATGAATATAACAAGTACAAAATAAGTAAGACTACAAATACTCATCGAAAATTTATTTGCAATGAGATATCAATATATTCACTGCATATTTATTTTCTGTTATTTCTTTTTATTTTATTATTGGCACCACTAAGCATTATTGCTTAGCGCGTTGCTTTTTCCACGCGTAGGTTCTGGAGATACTGACCTAGAGCCCAGTAGACCACAGACTGGGTGAGACCTCCTGCAGCTCTGCATACTGTCCGTGTCACCTCACCATCATCAGTGCATTGGTAGGACACTATGTTTTATTTTGATATTTTGTAATTAACTTTTATTTTCTCATATGTAATTGAAACTTATGTAATATATTTTGGTATTAATGTAAATAGTAGAAATTGTGTTTATGAATGAAAAAGTGAACATTTATTTATGACTTTTACATGATTATCATATGAGATGAATGATTGAGAAATGGAAATGTTGTTGAAAAACATATTGAGGTTTTGTTGATGAAATGGAGTTTGGGATTGATTGAAAATATTGGAAGTGTTTTTCATAGGTTTCGAAGAACAGTTTTCTCCATTTTTAGCCGGTACTCTGCCGGATTTTCTATAAAATTTTCGGAACCTCAAATAAATTATAATTTCAATAAATGACTTAAATGAATTATATTTCACAAGTTATATTCAAAACTATGATAAAAATTAATTAAGGAAGAATAAAAATGATTAAGATAAAATAGAGTGTTCCGGTACACCATGTGACATATCTTACTCGGATATACTATAGACGGGTAAGGGGTGTCACATGAATTATATCTTCTTCAACTTGTCCAGTGATGAGAACATCATCAATGTATACTAATAAAGCCAAAAAAATGATCCTTATTTGTCTTTGTGAATAGACAATGGTCAAATGTAGATTGTTGAAAGCCATATTGCCGCAAACTCTGAGTAAGTTCTTTATTCCACATTCTGCCTGCTTGCTTTAAACCATACAAACTTTTCACTAATTTGCAAACTTGACCTGGCTATGCTTTAGTATAGCCTTCTGGTGGCTGCATGTAGAGGTCTTCTTCTATATGCCCATGTAGGTAGGCATTATTGATGTCTAACTGGTGGATAGGCCAAATATAAGCAGTAGCTACTGCCAAGAAAACTCTGACAGTGACCAGCTTTGCCACTGGTGAAAAATTATCAGTGTAATCCACTCCAGGTAGTTGATTGAACCCTTTAGCAACCAATCTTGCCTTAAATCTGTCAATGGATCCATTTGGTTTGTACTTAATTTTGTACACCCATTTAGAGGCAATTGCCTTTTTCCCTTTAGGTAGAGTAGTCAGGATCCATGTGTTATTAAGCTCTAGGGCATCTAATTCATCTTGCATGGCTTTAACCCAATTGTTGTCCTCTCATGCTTGGTGATATGATCTAGGTTCAATAGTTGCAGATATATTTGCCACAAAGTCTAGGTAGTGAGGGAAGTAGATTCAGAAATAAAACAAGATGAGAAAGGAAGTGTACCTTCAGGAGTTGTGGCTGAACTGGATGATGCAGTAGGGTCTATATATGAAATAGTATTAGCAATAAAGTCATTTAGCCAGCCTGGTCTGGTTATTTGCCTTGTACTTTTCTAGTAGGGATAAGAACATTAAGATAACTAGGAATATATGAGAGGTAGAAGATGGATTAGCAACAAGTGATGGAGCATCAACTATATGTTGTGAAGGTGGTAATGGCATAGGTGCATGAGTATGAGCGGATGAAGTATGATCATAATTATTTGGTGAAGGGGAAGAAATTACTTCTAATGGAAAAACAGGATTAGGCAAAACAATAGATGATGGGACAAAAGTATCTTTAATAGAATGATAAGGAAAACAGGTTTCATGAAATACCACATCTCTAGACACAATTACCTTGTTATGTTGTATATCATATAGTTTATATGCTTTAATGCCATGCACATATCCTAAAAAAACACACTTGAATGCCCTTTCTTCAAACTTAGATTTCTATGGATGCACATTTGTAACAAAGCAAAGGCACCCAAAAACTTTTAGCTGATTATAATTTGGCAATTTCCCATATAATTTCTCAAATGGTGTTTCCCATTTCGAAACTGAACTTGGTAACCTATTGATTATATAAGTAGCAGTAAGAATATAATCTTCCTAAAATCTTTGTGGCAATTGAGATTGAAACATTAAAGCCCTTGCTACTTGTAAGAGATGCTTGTGTTTTCTCTCTACTACTCCATTTTGTTGTAGGGAGTATGGGCAGAATTTTTTATGAACAATACCTCTCTCTTTAAACCAACTATCACAATTTTGATTCACAAATTCTGTCCCATTGTCTTATCTTATGACTTTTACAGCCTTTTGAAATTGTGTACTAACCATTGCTATGAATTCTTTAATAACAACAAACACTGTTGTCTTATCATGCGGTAAATATGTCCAAGTAGCTCTAGAGAAGTCATCCACCAATGTTACGACACATTTGGCACTAGAAATTGATGGCACAGAATAAGGACCCCATAAGTCAATATGTACTAGCTCAAAAATATCTTCAGTTGAAATTTTACTTTTGGCAAAGGACAACCTTTGCTGCTTTGCAAGAGGACAAACATTACAAATATAAGAATCACAACCCTTGGCATTTATTGTATTAATATGCAGCAATTTGTTTTTGGATACATGCCCAAGTCTAATATGCCATAGCTCTTATAATTTGGTTAATACAGGCTTAGTAACTTGACACACTTGAGATACTGAGAATTGTGGTTTACAAGAGTTTGAACATGAAGGAATGGAAAAGCTAAATGACTTTTTATTTAGCCTGTATAAACCCTTGTGCATCCTTCCAGTAGCCAAAACCTCCTTAGTCACTAGGTCCTGCAACATGCATTTGTCATGAGAAAATTGAATGGTTATATGAGATGATTGGGTAAGCTTACTAACTGATAAAAGATTGTATTTAAAGCTAGGTGTGAACAAAACATTTGTAAGTTTTAACTTTGGATGAAGAATAATTGTTCCAATGTGAGAAACAGTTTTGTTTGTTCCATTAGGTAGGGTTACATAGTTGGAATTGGCTAATTTTTTATGTGTACTGAACAAATCAAGGTTATTGCACATGTGGGTTGTGGCTCTTGTATCTATAATCCATTCACCTAGATCATTATCATTACAATCATAAGAGTAGTAATTAGATGACATGCCTGCAAATCCAGTGTAATTGACACAGCCAGCCTCCTCAGTCATAAGTGCAGCAGCACCTTGACCATGAGCCTTCATATATTTCATCATTTCCTGTATTATCATTTTCGTATTCCAATCTGTCTTCTGTGGTACACGTCCACCATCATAGTTTAATGGTGTTTCACTGATTTGAGCAACCACATTCATCTTCCCTTTTCCCTTCTTTTGTTTATATTCACTGAACCAGTCAGGATAACCGTTTAATTTGAAACAGGTTTCTTTCACATGTCCAGTAGCTTTACAATAAGTGCAGACTCTATCCTCCTTCTTCTTGTACTGTTGCTTTCCACCCTTAACATCTCTACTATAATCTTGAGTTTTTACTACCATTGCACTATTACCAAAATCTTCATTACTATTATACACGTCTTTATGTTTCTCAACCCGTGTCACCAAAGAAAAGGCCTTATTTACGTTGGGAAGAGGTTCCATGATGAGAATCTGATTTCTCACATGGTCATAAGCATCATTTAATCCCATCAGAAACTGCATCACTTTATGTTTATTTTCAATTTCAACAAAAAGTTTAGAGGCACCACATACACACTCATGTGCTGAACAAGTATATTCATCCCACAACCTTTTCAATTTTGTGTAATACACCACAAGTGAATTATTACCCTGAAAAAAAGTACTAATTTGCTTCATTAGTTGATACATCAATGGCCCATTACTACGCCCAAATCTCTCATTAATTTCTTCCCACAATTCATAAGAAGTAGTTGCATAAAGAAAAACTTCAGCTAAATCTTTAGAAAGTGCATGTAAAATCCAAGAAATTACCATATTGTCTACCTTCTGCCATTCCTCATAATTTTCTGAATTTGGATCTGGCATATTGTATTTGTCGTTTATAAAACCCATTTTTCCTTTGCTTTTAATGCAATTATCATGGATCTGCTCCATGTTAGGTAATTATTTCCAGTCAAAGGTGAGCTAACCAGCATCATTCCGGGATGATCAGAATTTTGCAGATGAAGCATCTTATCCTCCTTTGAACAAGATGGATTCTGATTACTTGTGTTCACAACTTCCTCCATTTGCTGTCAATGAATAACAGTAGCAAGAATCTTAAAGAAACACTTAGTAAAAATCAAGAAATAGAGAAGAGAAGAAACTTGAGAACTAATCAGATTTGAATAAGAAACTCCATTTACATAGAAGATGCTCTTATACCATGGAAAATTATGTAATTGTAATTATGGAGAATGAAAAGTCTCTATTGAAATCAAGAACACGAGTTTTATACAAGAGTTGTAAGTGGGAGAAATTAGAAATGGTTACAACAAACTACAACAAATTTGTATAGCTCAGCATCTAACTAACTTCCTAATTTAATTTACATAGAACAAAAATAAAGCTTCAAAACGCATCACTTCATTAAGTGCTATTCTCCAAGCATTGCGACATCATTTTGTATTTCCTTGACTGGAATAGCTTATCTGTACAGTATTGTTTGAGGTATTATGCGCCCGGCCACCAGTGATTTCAAACCTACCAAAAGAAGAAGTGATTTTAGTTGAGTGGGCACAAAAATATTATTAGAGAGGAGCCCTTGATCATATTATTAACCCACAGTTGAAGGGTGATATCACAATTGTCTCTTTAAGCAAGTTCGGGGATATTGCTGATAGTTGTGTGCGTGACACAGCTTTTGAACGGCCAACAATGGGCGATGTGGCATGGAGTCTTGAATTTTCCTTACAGCTTCAAGAAACTGCTAAGAAAAATGTCAATGCCAGAGATGATGTCAGTACAACCCAGAAAGCCTCATCTATTCAAGTGATTACCACTGATGATGATGAGCAATTTACATCTTCAGGTGGACCAATGTCATAATCAAGGAGCACTTTTAGGACAGGCGAAAGGAGTTCCAGCAACATTGAGAGCGATAAAGTGAAATAAGATACTGTGTTTTCAGAAATAATGAATCCACAGGGAAGATGAATCTGAAATGAGTCCTTTTTTTAATTTGATGCTCTAGAGGATATAACTTGTAATTCAGTAAGATGTGTAATACTGTAGAATGTGGTGTGCCCTTTTAAGAAGATGAGAAGATGAGTAAATTCGATCCCTAAGATCTAAAAGTTGAGGGGTGTGTTTGAGACCCAACCCCAAACCAAGTAAACCAGTCACGAGTGGTGTGCCCATTTGTTAAAAGTAAACATTTTCCTGATTATATGAATGATATTTTCTTTTCCTGCAAGATTACTTATGGTTATCATCTGCAACAGCGGAAGAGAGGAGAAAGCGCACACACACACACACACAAACACACACACACACACACACACACACACACACACACATATATATTAAATTAGGTATTATATAATGTCAATAACTCCGCCTAAGTAGTTTGCACTTAACCGGTCCTATGCTCTGATAAAGAAGGAGGGTTGCTGTAGGTGACAACTAGAGTAAAAATTTCGTCACACTTTATGATATGGATTCAAATGATAGAAATGTTGGGGCGTCCTCTACTTACGATGCGCTACATCAAAGCCTGGGTGTAATGAGAAATATGCAAGGGTATAGGGCGTTCACCGAAAGCGACGTGCCATGCCGGCGCTTGGGTGTGGTGTTAAGTGAGCAAGGGTTTAAGTTAGTCCATAGGACAGATAGTAGAACAGAACACAAGAGAGACATAGAAAACAATAGAAGATATCATGGAAGGAGACCAATTAGGAAGAAACAGGATAGGAGGAGGATTAGGATTGGTACTTGGAATATTGGATCACTTACAGGAAAATTAATGGAGCTTGTGGATACCTTGGAAAGGAGAATGGTGAATATTGCTTACATTCAGGAGACTAAATGGGTAGGTGAAAAAAGCAAGGAAGTGGGTAATTCAGGGTACAAACTGTGATTTACCAGAAATGAGAGAATCAAGAACGGAGTGGGCATAATCATAGACAGGATACTGAAAGACGCTGTAATAGCTGTGAAAAGAGTAGAAGATAGAATTATACTAATAAAGCTAGTACTAGAAGGAGAAATAATAAATGTAGTTAGTGCTTATACCCCACAAATAAGACTAGATAGTGAGAGTAAACAAAGGTTTTGGGAAGATATGAATGATTTAATGCAACGCATACCGAATGAAGAGAATTTTTCATTGGTGGAGATTTGAATGGACATGTAGGAAGTGATAGGCAAGGTTATGAGAATGTTCATGGAGGTTTTGGTTTTGGCAATCGAAATGAGGAAGGAAAAAGCATCCTGGATTTTGCTATGACATACGACCTAATACTAGCAAATACCTACTTTATAAAAAGAGAGTCACATTTAGTAACTTTCAAAAGGGGGCAACATAGAAGCCAAATTGACTTTCTCTTAACCAGGAAGACAAATAGATCTCTATGCAAGGATTGTAAGGTCATTCCAGGAGAGGCTTTAACAAGTCAACATCGATTAGTGGTCTTGGATGTCAAGTTTAGGAATAATTCAAGTAAGGTCAGAAGAAATAGTGTAGTTCGAACAAAGTGGTGGGAGTTCAAAGGAGTAAAGCAAGTGAAGTTCAAAAATGAGCTTCTTGAGTCCGAAGCATGGAAACTGGATATGAAGGCCAATGATATGTGGATACAGATGGCATCAAAGATTAAAGAAGTAGCTAGAAAAGTACTTAGAGAGTCTAAAGGATATGGACCACCCTCAAAAGAGAGATGGTGGTGGAATGAGAAAGTACAAAAGGCAGTGAAGAGAAAAGGGAATGGTATAAGAAATTACTTAAATGTGATAATAATGAGGCATATGAACAACACAAGATAGCAAAGAAAGAGGTAAAAAAGGCAGTTAGTCAAGCAAGAGCACAAGCCTTTGAAAAGTTATATGAGAAACTTGGAACTAAAAAAGGGGAGAAAGATATTTATAGATTAGTAAGGAGAAGAGAAAGGAAATGCCAAGATCTCAATCAAATTAGGTGCATTAAGGATAAAGAAGGAAAAGTGTTGGTGAAAGATGAGGACATTAAAGGAAGATGGAGAAATTATTTTAATGATCTCTTTAATAATAGTCAAAATGGTAATAGCGTGAATATAGACTATAGAACAATAGAAAAGAATGTGAATTATACTAGACGGATTAGATCTTTAGAAGTAAAGGAAGCACTTAAGAAAATGAAAGTGGGTAAAGCCTATGTACCCGATGGAATACCAATTGAAGTGTGGAAGTGTTTGGGAGATATGGAAGTGGCATGGTTAACTAAATTATTTAATAAGATTCTAAACTCAAAGAAAATGCCTGATGAATGGAGGAGTATTTTAGTACCTATTTTTAAAAATAAGGGAGACATACAAAGTTGCTCAAACTATAGGGGAATTAAACTCATAAGCCATACTATGAAGTTATGGGAGAGAGTTGTGGAGCATCAACTACTTCATGATACTGCTATCTCTCTCAATCAATTTGGCTTCATGCCCAGTCATTCAACTATGGATGCGATCTTTCTCATTAGAAGCTTGATGGAGAAATATAGAGATGTGAAGAAAGATCTACACATGGTTTTTATTGATTTGGAGAAGGCTTATGATAGTGTTCCAAGAGATGTCTTATGGAATGTGTTAGAACAAAAGAGATTATCTATTAGGTACATATAAGTGTTGAAAGATATGTATAAAGGAGCAACGACTATTGTGCGCACAGTGAGAGGGGACACAAGAGATTTTTTTATCTCAATTGGATTACACCAAGGATCAGCTATAAGCCCTTACCTTTTTACATTAGTTTTAGATGAATTGACGAAATATATACAAGAGAGTATTCCTTGGTGTATGATGTTTGCGGATGATATTATTCTGATAGATGAGACGCGAGAAGGAGTTAATAGAAAGCTAGAGCTTTGGAGAAGTACTCTAGAGTCAAAGGGCTTTAAGTTAAGTAGAACGAAGATAGAATACATGCATTGCAAGTTCAGTGAAGGCTAAACTGGTGATAGGGAAGGAGTTAGTTTGGATGGCATGGTACTGTCCCAAAGTAATCACTTTAAATATCTCGGCTCAGTCCTTCAAGTAAATGGGAGATGTGAGGAGGATGTTAGTTATAGGATTAAAGCCGGATGGTTGAAGTGGAGACGTGCCACGAGAGTTTTATGTGATCGCAAGATTCCTAATAAGTTGAAAGGAAAATTTTACCGTACAGCCATACGACTGGCTATGTTATATGATAGTGAGTGTTGGGCACTGAAGGAGCCGTATGCGTCTAAGATAAGAGTTGCAGATATGAGAATATTAAGGTGGATGAGTGGCCATACTAGACTAGATAAAGTCCGTAATGAGAGTATTAGAGAAAATGTAGGAGTGGTGCCAATTGAGGATAAGTTGAGAGAAGGGAGATTGAGGTGGTTTGGTCATGTGAAGCGTAGACATACGGAGGCTCCAGTTAGATAAGTAGAGCACATTATGTTAGAGGATAGAAAGAAAAAAAGGGGTAGACTTAAATTGACTTGGAGGAGAGTAGTACAACATGACCTAGAAGAATTACACAAATTTTTCTTTCTATAGTTTAGAGTGGAGAAAGCGTTTAGAGTGGAGAAAGTGAATCCATATAGTCGACCCCAAATTTTGGGATAAAGACTTAGTTGAGTTGAGTTGAGTTTATTATATAATGTCAATAATTAAATTTATAAAGAAAATAAATTGAATAAAAATTTTAAATATTTTTAAATTTGTAAATTTCAAGTATTTTATTTAAAATAAATAAAATTATTATTTATAATTATGATATGTGTCAATTAATTATGCATCTATATATATAGATTATAAAAGATATATAAAAAATATCTATGCCAAACATTTTATGACTTTTAAATGGAAAAATGTCTAAATAAATCCTTCTATTTTCAGTGAAGATTAATAAGTTTAAAATCAACTTTTTTGACTTAAATAAAGTCAGAATTTTCTAATAAATTGGCCAAATTTTTAGAAAAAAATAAAATATTAATTTTGATTTTTAATAATAAAATATTAAATTTATATTTTTAAATTTCAAAAATAATTTCTATTAAAAAAAAAAACTTTGTATCAATCTCTCTTCCCAGCTACCTCAACCTCCCTCTTCTCCGTTCTCCATCTTCTCCGATGAAGACCACCTAGCATCGCATCGATAGCTCTCTCCTCCCTCTGACAAATTGAGTGTAGCAAAGGAAGGCATGATCGACGTCGTTTGGAGCAAAATAGAACCAGGTTGACTAGCGAACCCATGGAGAAAAACCCATTCAAACTTGCAGATTCAAGCCACTCCCTCTCTGTCCCTTAGTTCAATTTGCATCACCACAAAGAGTGCACAGTTTTAGCTCCGGTTCGATTCTTTGTAAGAATCAAAATCAGAATTGAACTTTGATTCTTTTATTTTTTGGAACTAAAAGAGGAACCAAATTTCAATTCCAGTTCCGGTTCGGTTCTAAATATTTTCGATTTCAATTTAGTTTTAGTTTTGGTTATAATTTCGATTCCAGTATCGATTTCGATTTGGTTTAGTTCCCGGTTCCTATACTCAAAATTGTAGCATTATTATATATTTTTTTAAATAACAAAAATAATTATATATTTCTATTATTAAAATATCAATAAAATAATAGTACTAATATGAAAATAACAATAAAAATATCAAAATAAAATATTAATAAAGTAATAAAAACATATTGACATACTTAAGAAAAATACTAAAATCAAACAAACAATTCTTACATAAAAATATAAGATAATCCCAAATATTCATAATAAGTTATATAATATTTTCATCTAAATTATAAATAACAATAAATCAATGAATATTATATGGATTAGAATTAATATAACTTAAGCCAAAATCACAAAATTGCGTAGTTTTGAGCTTTAGAGAATTTTTTTTATTATATTTTCATTTAACTCTTTAAATTTTATTGAACAATATACAATTTTTACTAGTTTAAATTTTGATTCACAATAATAAGTATTAAAAATAAATTTAATTTTAATATAGTAGATGTTCATAAAAATTTTATAGATTATAATTAAAAATTTTTCAAATTAAAAATAAAATAACTAATGTAATATTAAATTCAGTGAATTCAATTACTAACATTTACTCTTAAATATTGTTTTAACCCATACTTTTCCTGATCACTACAAATCTCACAAAATATTTTATTTGAATCGCACTACTAGCATTTTAAATGGACCATAATTCATTCCTATGAAATATCTATAAATTAAGTCGCTTAATTCATAACATATATAATCTTAATAAGTGTATTCTACTGATACATGCATTTTATATAGTCATTTAAGTTAGATTTCATAGTTATTTTATTAGTTTGTTAGTTATTTTTAATTAATTTTATTTGTCATTTAGTTAATTTTGCATAATTATCAATTTCTGGACTAATTTGTAATTTTGCTTTTACTTTGTAGATAAAGTGGTGTTTTTGAGGAACTAAAAAGCAATTGTGCAAGTAGGGAGTGATTTTCAGATCCAAAAGTGCTAAAATAAAACTTGGAAATTGAAGATTATGAAGTTGTTGAAATCCACATGATTTGCCGCATAACCTGTGCAGTTTTTGCATAAGAATTAAAAGGAATTAAATATCTGCCGAAACTTGTATAATCGGCTACATAAGTTGTGCACTTTCACACCTTCTCTCATGCAGATTCACAGAAGAGACTCTGCACCTGTCGAAACTTGCACAACTGACTGCAAAACTTGTGCAACTCTTTATACAGCTTCACGAAAGGAATTCCTAGATGGCCAAAACTTACATAACTTATTGCATAACATGTGCAGTATGGTTATGCATTTTCACGGGAGGCTTCAAAGCATGCAGAAACTTGCACAGGCAGTCCGCATAACTTATGCAATCTCACGGGAAGCCTCTGTAACTGCCAAATTCGCACAAGATATTGCATAAGTTGTGCATTTCTTCATAAAATGAGCTGAAAAGAAAAGATTCTCCCACGTGAAATGATTACCTCACACATCATTTTAGGGTTTTCGTTGTCAGAGAATATATATAGAGAATTTTTTACCTCATTAAGACACAAAAAAACAGAGGAAGAGAAAAAGGACACAAAAAAAGGCAAGGGGGAGGAAGCAGCCGACATTTTGCTCTCATTCCTACACCGGATTTGGAAACTTCTTTTTTTCTCCACCATTTTCTCTATCTCTTTTACTGGGTTTCTTTGTAACATCCTCAATTTCGTAGTCCATACGTCCCTCTTTTTATTGACTAATGTCCGCTTGAGAAAGTCGAATGTGCGGAACTATCTTTGTAATGGCGATGAGAAGTATAAAATAATGAAATATGTGATGAGAAAAATTAAGAAAAAATAAAAGAGATAAAATGTGAATAAGTTAAACGAGCCGAACCCGCAGCGATGGGTGATCGCACCGGGAAGTTACGGCGAAAACCGTTGACTAGCCCTGGAATGCGAGAGACCCTGGGAAATATTTTCAGGACCAAATTAAAGGCCTACAGAGGTGTAATTGATATTGGAAATGTTAAAGAAAATTTAGTAAGTTAATATAAACAAAAACGAAAATTTAAGAAATCGGCGGCACAAGGAGTAAATCGGTAGCATCGAAAAAGTCCGAATTTGACCCGAAGAGGGGCATTTTGGTCAATTGACACCTAGAGTTGACTTTTGATCTCAATGTCCATTAAAAAATAAGTGGTATTACACTTTGAAAATGTCATGAAAAATAAAAATGAGGTACATTATATAAATAGTGAAAGAAATGAGGCAAATGTGCAAATTATGAAACTTTAAGTAATTAAATCATTAATTTATGGTTCGTGCTCCACTAAGTGGGATTGGCGGACATATAAAACCAAGTAGACAACATGCAAATTCACTTTCTTCCTCATTTTTTTTCACTTTGCCGAATTGCTTTCTCAAGTTCTTCCATGGCCAAATGTTCTTCCAAGCTCTCCTCCCATGGCCGTTTCATGTAAGCCTTCATCTACCCATCTTCAAGCCTCGATTTTAATAAGTTCCTTCATTAAACTTAGTCTACACATCATGGGCAGTGTATTGGGAGCAAAAAGAAAGAGTTTTAGTGAAGTTTGTTAAAGCTCAAATTAAGGTTAGTGCTAGTTTTTCTTCCCTTGCTTAATTAAAGTTTGTATTGAGGTTATGGTGAGTAGTTTGGTTTAAAAATTTAAGGAATTAAGTGAGTATTTGGTGTGTGTAATTCTTTGCAGCCATGAAAAGGGAAGGTAAGTGAATTATTCTTATATGTAATTGATGGTATTTGATGGGAATTAGTGTGGATTAAAGTAATTTGTGATGCTAGTAAGTTAATCTCATGTCTAACTTGTGATTGAGCTTTTTAAATAGGGATTTGTATTGTTGCTTCATTTTGGGTAGCCATGAGAACTTGGGAGATTAATTATCTCATGAATTTAATTGATGTTTTGGGATGTTGATAAGTAAGCAAATGAGGGTTACACTTGGATTGATGAAAATACTTGTGCTAGAAATTGATTGAATGTGAATTGTTGAATTAGAACATTTGAATTAAGAATTTAAAAGTGGGCTTTGATGCTTTAGTAAACTGCCATGTTGGGCAGCCTTAAATATCATGAATTTGTGTGTGAGTTTATAAAATTTATTAATGAAATATGATGGTATTGAATGGTGGGCAGTTTGTGTAATTGCCATGGAAGTGTATGTGTAATATAAGTGTTGATGTACATTGAATTTGGGTTGAAGTAAATGTTAAACATTAATGGTATATTGTGTGCATTGAGCACTTGAGTGTTCTACCCAAAATGCTTGCTGGAATTGTGTACAATATATGTAGAAGTGTCATGATTAAATGTTGGAGCATTGGGAGAAGGAGGATTGTCAAAATTGGAAGTGTAATATTCAAATGCATTTTGTGTATGTTGGCAGCACCTAAATTAGGTCATAAGTGCAAAACTGTGAACCCAATTGGTATGAGGCAAATGGGGGTGAAACTAGATACCAAATAGGCCAACTTTTATGTAGAAATATTGTCAAAATTCTGCCTAAAAACTGACCTTAAAAATGACCAAATCCGGAATGGCAACCTTGCAACCCAGATTTTTGATCATATGAACAATAGTCATTAGAATGACCATAACTCACTCAAAACAGGTCCAATTGACCTGAAATTTTTACCATGGATAGCTTAGACATAGAGCTACAATTCTTATGAAGACACCAAAGCCTAGAATGGCTAGAACCAAGTCAAATAGCTTGCACAAGTTCGGGTATCAAAACTACCAGAACTAAATGTGACCTAAAATTGACCAAATTTTGCACTAAAGGTGCAATCTATCCAACTTTAGTAAATTGACCATATCTTGGTCTATACAACTCAGAATGACCTGAAATTTTGCCCAGAGTGCAATAAGACATAGAGCTACAATTTTGCTTCTTTGACTAGAAGCTAAAAACCAAGAGAAATGGGACTTTAAGCTAGACCAATCTAGCATACTAAAATTGAGAATTTGACATTTACATACAATGATGCTTGAAGTAATTTGGCAATGAATGCTAATTTGTAAAAAAGGTAAATTGCATTATATTGACAGCATATTGAATTGTAAATTGTGACATGTTGATACTAGAATCAACTTATGCATAATGTATGAAAAGGTCAACATTTTCATTGACCAGTGAATTGTATAATGACCAGTAAGCCCTAAAAATAACTATTTAATCTTGTAATATGCCCTAGTTTGCCTAGTTGACTAGTTTGGATAGGCTGGCATGCCAATAGGATTTTGACAGCTATTCTGTAAATGGCTTCATGCCATACCGTGTTTTTATGGCATATTATGCCGTACTGTAACGTTAATAGCCTACGGTTATACGTATTATGTTATTATACTTGGTTTATCGCCAAATTTATTAAATGGCTTTTTAGCCACACTATTTGCACACCGAGAGACACTTTGTGACCGATGGTGTGACGGCCCGAGGTACTAGGTACCTAATGCTAGCATATCCGTTTATCCAGTCTCGTCAGTGTATAGGCTACACGGGCAGTCAATTAAAACATTATTCAATTCAGGCAGTTCAGTTAAGTTAAGTATACGAAAATTTCATTACAATTAAATTAAGCATTGAATGAAATGAGTAAAAGAGATTAGCAATAGAAACATAACAAAGATACAATTTGCAGAACCGTAGAGACTTAAAATATAATACAGCTAGAACAATTGATTCTTGGATATCCGAATTATGATTTATTTCTTTCTTTATTTGTATATATTATTTCTTGTTATACTATTGCACCACTAAGCAGAAATGCTTAGCGCGATGGAATTGCTTCCTCGTGCAGGTACTGAAGGTAAAACCAGTAGACTATCAATTGAGATTTTTGGAGTCCAGATCTGCAGAAGTGTCAAAAGAGTTCAAGGTTGTCACCTCCTCAGCAATGCATGTAGATAGGGCTCATTTTAAGTATGTTTTCTAATCTGTACATTATAATTACTGCTTATATTGTAACGTGAATTAGTAACTGTAATTTCATTTGTATATCCTGTACTTGATAAATTTATGTACCTAATTGGCAAATTATATAAGTTAATGAAATATAAGAATTCTGATATTTGAATTGATTATCTAATCATAATGATTCTGAATGAGATTGAATTTGAGAAATTTTGAGACTGAATCTGAGTTTGAGAAACTGATGAGAATGCTTTGAGATAATCTGAGCTATGAATTTGAGCATATATTAAAATTATTTTTGGCAGGTTCAGAAGAACTGTTAGTCCAAATTACAGCCAGCGCTCTGCCGGATTATTATTAAAATTTTTGAATTTTCTAAATTAGTCATATTTTGATAAACAGTAAAAATAGCCTAAACCTCAGATAAAATTTTTGAACAAGTAAATCAAGAACTATAATGAAATCAGATAAGATTAGGTGCTCCGACACTCCATGTGACACGCCTTGCTCGGCTACACTGTAGAGGGGTGAGGGGTGTTACATTTAGTGGTATCAGAGCACGGTTTAGGCATTCCTAGGCACAGATAAGTAGAAAGAACTAGTATGCATACATGCATTGCATTCATAAGAGTCGAGGTGACACTATTGCAGATCTGTTTACTTTTGATTATTCAAAGTTAAGATATGGACTCAGAGTCGCAGAGGGTATTAGAAAAAGAAGTAGAAAACCTAGTTCATGAGGTTATAACGTAGTGACTATGTAATGTTCTCGATGTTTGTATTTTAAGCTGCAGATTACAGTACCGACATGGGATTATTATATGGAGCTACGTGCTTCCTCGTGGAACAATAAAATAAGAATATTTATAAGTAATCTATTATTTGATACAGTTACGCCCAAATAGAGTACTATTACGAGAAATAAATGTGAAAATTCTAGTTAGAAATTTAAAACTTCAGAACTAGTACATCGAAAGATCCTACTTGTAAGGTAGCTAGAGTCAATGACTCGGTTATACTAATATGGACTACCATTACCACAAAAATTGCTATGAGCTTAGAGAACAGTATGGCTATAAATTAGAAAGAATACCTTGAGGATGAAGATATCTAGACATCGATATGGAGTCTTATCAGTATTTTAATATTTTTCACAGAAAGGAATGATGTAGGTATTTGAGAATACATTTAGAAATTGTATTGATGCTCTCTCCGGAAGCAAGAATAGATAACTTCCACTGATGGAGTTTGTGTGTAGTGATAGTTATTAAATAAGCATGATGATAACAAGTATATGGTTTTGTATGAAATAAATGCAGAATACCTAGACAATGGCAAGGTAACAGAACTGGAATTAGTAAAAGAGACTGAAAGACTGGTAAAGAATCCTTGTATGAGAGATCAAGAAACTAATGAATAATAGAATTTTATGAGTAGGAATACTAAAGGCAGAGGAAAACAATGATGGGAAAGTGAATAAAATTATGAGATAACGATAAGCTCAGTTGTTTGAATTCGATGAATTTTGAGGACGAAATTGTAACGATCAGACGCCAACCATTAGAGGAATTGTCCGCTTTGGCCATAAGCCTCATGGTTTTGTCCCATAGGTAAAATGGAGAACTTCCTAGGAGGTCACCCATCCTAGGATTTCTCTCAAGCAAGCACGCTTAATCTTAGAGTTCTTCCAACTCTCCAGGCCACTCCACCAAAAGGTGCCTCCATTGATTAGTTCCCCCATTTTATATATCATTACTTTTTGAACACAAGACCATCTCCGTGCTTTGGCGATGTGGGATTTGCCTAAGGGACCTTTCTCCCCCCCTTTCGGGACTCAGCGTCCTCACTGAGGTTTGCCCCACCATCGCCCAAGAGGACACGCGAGCGGCTCTGATACCACTAAAACATGTCACTCCTTACCCCTCTGTAAGGCATAACATGATCCCGTAGAATACCTAATGAATTACCGAACTTCACCTACCGATAACTCATTAAGTACTCTACAAGGGATTTTAAAATAATTTTCTTACTTTTATAAGTGGTGAGCATTTTCTAATAGGTATTAAAATATTTAATTAGAGTTTGAAAACTAGTTAAGATTTTTGTTCCATTTTATTTTTTTCACAAATTTTATAAAAATTTCGGCAAAGTGCCGTCTGTATTTTGAGAAAACAGTTCTTCAAATACCTGTAAAAAGCACTTCCAATAATTTATCTCAACAACTTCATCAATTTCACAACCATCCCAACCAATTTTAACATCATTTCTCAATTTCCAAAATTGAACATCATCAAAATACTATAATTCAATTTCATTCAAATTAAAACAAAATACTTCCATTCATATTTCATTAAAGATAAAACAATTTATATACATCATTACAAAAATTTACATTAAGAAAAATCCAAACCAAAATTTATTACAAGCTTTATACAACTCTATACAACTTTATACATTTGACATGTCCATACAGTTACATACATTTACATACATCAAAATAATTTTTACAATCAGGGTATAAAATATACCTGATAAACTTCAGAGTAGGTAGCTTCTCAATCCTCAGCAGCTCAATCTGCTGCTCTTCTAGTCTCTATATCTGCGACAGCAATAACAGTCATCGCTGAGTAATGATATATAAAATGGGGGAACTAACCACTAGAGGAATTGTCCGCTTTGGCCATAAGCCTCACGGTTTTGTCCCATAGGTGGAATGGAGAACTTCCCAGGAGGTTACCCATCCTAGGATTTCTCTCAAGCGAGCACGCTTAACTCTGGAGTTCTTCCAACTCTCCAGGCCATTCCACAAAAAGGCACCTCTAGTGATTAGTTCCCCCATTTTATATATCATTACTTTTTGAACCTAAGACCATCTTCGTGCTTTGCCAATGTGGGATTTGCCTAAGGGACCTTTCTCTCCCCCCTTTCGGGACTCAGCGTCCTCGCTGAGGTTTGCCCCACCATCGCCCAAGAGGACACGCGAGCGGCTTTGATACCAATTGTAACGATTAGACTCCAACCACTAGAGGAATTATTCACTTTGGCCATAAGCCTCACGGTTTTGTCCCATAGGTGGAATGGAGAACTTCCCAAGAGGTCACCCATTCTAGGAAGTTCTCCATTCCACCTATGGGACAAAACTGTGAGGCTTATGGCCAAAGCGGACAATTCCTCTAGTGGTTGGAGTCTAATCGTTACAATTGGTATTAGAGCTGCTCGCATGTCCTCTTGGGCGATGGTGGGGCAAACTCAGAAGGCGAGTCCCGAAAGGGGGAGAAAGGTCCCTTAGGCAAATCCCACATTGACAAAGCACAGAGATGGTCTTGGGTTCAAAAAGTAATGATATATAAAATGGGGGAACTCATCACTAGAGGCGCCTTTTGGTGGAATGGCCTGGAGAGTTGGAAGAACTCCAGGGTTAAGCGTGCTCGCTTGAGAGAAATCCTAGGATGGGTGACCTCCTGGGAAGTTCTCCATTCCACCTATGGGATAAAACCGTGAGGCTTATGGCCAAAGCAGACAATTCCTCTAGTGGTTGGAGCCCGATCATTACAATTGGTATCAGAGCTGCTCGCGTGTCCTCTTGGGCGATGGTGGGGCAAACCTCAACGATGATGTTGAGTCCCGAAAGGGGGGGAGAAAGGTCCCTTAGGCAAATCCCACATCGGCAAAGCACGGAGATGGTCTTGGGTTCAAAAAGTAATGATATATAAAATGGGAGAACTAATCACTAGAGGCGCCTTTTGGTGGAGTGGCCTGGAGAGTTGGAAAAACTCCAGGATTAAGCGTGCTCGCTTGAGAGAAATCCTAGGATGGGTGACCTCCTGGGAAGTTCTCCATTCCACCTATGGGACAAAATCGTGAGGCTTATGGCCAAAGCGAACAATTCCTCTAATGGTTGGAGTCCGTTCGTTACAAAAATTCCTTTTTAGAGAGGAAGAGTTGTAACATCCTCAATTTCGTAGTCCGTACGTCCTACTGTTTCGACGGCTAATGTCTGCCCCAAAAAGTCAGAATGTCTGGAACTACACTGTAATGACAGTGAGGAAGTATAAAATAATGAAATATATGATGAGAAAAATTAAGAAAAAATAAAAGAGATAAAATATGATTAAGTTAAACGAGCCGAATGGTTGACCACACCAGAAAGTTACGGCGAGGACCGTTGACTAGCCTTGGACTGCAGGAGACCCTGGGAAATATTTTCAGGACCAAATTAAAGGTCTACAGAGGTGTAATTGACATTGGAAATTTCAAAGAAAATTTAGTAAGTTAATATAAACAAAAACAAAAATTTAAGGAATCGGCAGTACAAGAAGTAAATCGGTAGCACCGAAAAAGTCTAAATTTGACCTGAAGAGGGGCATTTTGGTCAATTGAAACCTAGAGTTGACTTTTGACCTCAATGTCCATTAAAAAATAAGTGGTATTACACTTTGAAAATGTCATGAAAAATAAAAATGAGGTACATTATATAAATAGTGGAAGAAATGAGGCAAATGTGCAAATTATGGAACTTTAAGTAATTAAATCATTAATTTATGGTTAGTGCTCCACTAAGTGGGATTGGTGGACATATAAAACCAAGTGGACAGCATGCAAATCACTTTCTTCCTCATTTTTTTTCACTTTGCCAAATTGCTTTCTCAAGTTCTTCCATGGCCAAATGTTCTTCCAAGCTCTCCTCCCATGGCCGTTTCATGTAAGCCTTCATCTACCCATCTTCAAGCCTTGATTTTAATAAGTTCCTTCATTAAACTTAGTCTACATATCATGGACAGTGTATTGGGAGCAAAAAGAAAGAGTTTTAGTGAAGTTTGTTAAAGCTCAAATTAAGTTTAGTGCTAGTTTTTCTTCCCTTGCTTAATTAAAGTTTGTATTGAGGTTATGGTGAGTAGTTTGGTTTAAAAATTTAAGGAATTGAGTGAGTATTTGGTGTGTGTAATTCCTTGCAGCCATGAAAAGGGAAGGTAAGTGAATTATTCTTATATGTAATTGATGGTATTTGATGGGAATTAGTGTGGATTAAAGTAATTTGTGATGCTAGTAAGTTAATCTCATGTGTAACTTGTGATTGAGCTTTTGAAATGGGGATTTGTATTGTTGCTTCATTTTGGGCAGCCATGAGAACATGGGAGATTAATTATCTCATGAATTTAATTAATGTTTTGGGATGTTGATAAGTAAGCAAATGAGGGTTACACTTGGACTGATGAAAATACTTGTGCTAGAAATTGATTGAATGTGAATTGTTGAATTAGAACATTTGAATTAAGGATTTAAAAGTGGGACTTTGATGCTTTAGTAAACTGCCATGTTGGGCAGCCTTAAACATCATGAATTTGTGTGTGAGTTTATGAAATTTATTAATGAAATATGATGGTGTTGAATGGTGGGCAGTTTGTGTAATTTCCATGGAAGTGTATGTGTAATATAAGTGTTGATGTACATTGAATTTGGATTGAAGCAAATGTTAAACATTAATGATGTATTGTGTGCATTGAGCACTTGAGTGTTCTGCCCAAAATGCTTGCTAGAATTGTGTACAATATATATAGAAGTGCCATGATTAAATGTTGGAGTATTGGGAGGAGGAGGATTGTCAAAATTGGAAGTGTAATGTTCAAATGCAGGTTGTGTATGTTGGCAGCACCTAAATTAGATCATAAGTGCAAAACTATGAACCCAATTGGTATGAGGCCAATGGGGGGGGGGGGGGGTGAAACTAGACACCAAATAGGCCAACTTTCATGTAGAAATATTATCAAAATTCTGCCTAGAAACTGACCTTAAAAATGACCAACTCTGGAATGGCAACCTTGCAACCCAGATTTTTGACCATGTTATTAGGATGATCATAACTCACTCAAAACAGGTCCAATTGACCTGAAATTTTTACCATGGATAGCTTAGACATAGAGCTACAATTCTTATGAAGACACCAAAGCCCAGAAATGGCCAAAACCAAGTCAAATAGGTTGCACAAGTTCGGGTACCAAAACTGCCAAAACTAAATGTGACCTAAAATTGATCAAATTTTACACTAAAGGTGCAATCTGTCTAGCTTTAATAAATTGGCCATATCTTAGTTTATACAACTTAGAATGACCTGAAATTTTGCCCAAAGTGCAATAAGACATAGAGCTATAATTTTGCTTCTTTGACCAGAAGCTTAAAACTAAGAGAAATAGGACTTTAAGCTAGACCAATCTAGCATACTAAAATTGAGAATTTGACATTTACATACAATGATGCTTGAAGTAATTTGCCAATGAATGCCAACTTGTAAAAATGGTAAATTGCATTATATTGACAACATATTGAATTGTAAATTATGACGTGTTGATACTAGAATCAACTTATGCATGATGTATGAAAAGGTCAACATTTTTATTGATCAATAAATTGTATAATGACCAGTAAACCCTAAAAATAAATATTTAATCTTATAATATGCCCTAGTTTGCCTAGTTGACTAGTTTGGATAGGTTGGCATGCCAATAGGATTCTGACAGCTGTTCTGTAAATGGCTTCATGCCATACTGTATTTTTACGGCTTATTATGCCGTGACGTTAATAGCCTACGGCTATACGTATTGTGTTATTATACTTGGCTTATCGCCAGATTTATTATATGGCTTTTTAGCCACACTATTTGCATACCGGGAGACACTTTGTGACCGATGGTGTGACAGCCCGAGGTACTAGGTACCCAGTGCTAGTATATCCATTTATCCAGTCTGGTCAGTGTATAGGCTACACGGGCAGTCAATTAAAACATTATTCAATTCAGGCAGTTAAGTTAAGTTAAGTATACGAAAATTTCAGTACAATTAAATTAAGCATTGAATGAAATGAGTAAAAGAGATTAGCAGTAGAAACATAACAAAGATACAATTTGCAGAACCGTAGAGACTTAAAATACAATACAGTTAGAATAATTAATTCCTAGATGTCCGAATTATGATTTATTTCTTTCTTTATTTGTATGTATTATTTCTTGTTATATTATTGCACCACTAAGCAGAAATGCTTAGCACGATGGAATTGCTTCCTCGCGCAGGTACTGAAGGTAAAACCAATTGACTATTGACTGAGATTTTTGGAGTCCAGATCTGCAGAAGTATCAGAAGAGTTCAAGGTTGTCACCTCCTCAGCAATGCATGTAGATAGGGCTCATTTTAAGCATGTTTTTTAATCTGTACATTATAATTACTGCTTATATTGTAATGTGAATTAGTAACTGTAATTTCATTTGTATATCCTGTACTTGATAAATTTATGTACCTAATTGGCAAATTATATAAGTTAATGAAATATAAGAATTCTGATATTTGAATTGATTATCTAATCATAATGATTTTGAATGAGATTGAATTTGAGAAATTTTGAGACTGAATCTGAGTTTGAGAAACTGATGAGAATGCTTTGAGATAATCTAAGTTATGAATTTGAGCATATATTGAAATTGTTTTTGGCAGGTTTAGAAGAACTGTTAGTCCAAATTACAATTGGTACTCTGTCGAATTATCATTAAAATTTTTGAATTTTTTAAATTAGTCAGATTTTGATAAACAGTAAAAATAGCCTAAACCTCAAATAAAGTTTTTGAACAAGTAAATCAAGAACTATAATGAAATCAGATAAGATTAGGTACTCCGGCACTCCGTGTGACACGCCTTGCTCGGCTACACTGTAGACGGGTGAGGGGTGTTACATTCTTAGTTTTTAGTTTATTTTCCATATTTATTGCCTAATTTGCTTATAATCCTTTGCATTAAATATGGATAGTGAGTAGTTTCTCTAAGATTCTAGAGTTTGGGTATGTAATATTTAAGATATTTTGTGGATTTTTATTGGTTAATCCATATTTCATGGCTTTTATGAGGTTTTATCCATTTCTTGTGTGCCTAATGACATGCTTAATGTTGGATCTTATTAAGTATTGTTCATAATCCTTGGTTGAAGCACCGAAAAGAGAAAACCCTGAGATAGATAATCAAGAAATTTGACTTAATTAACTTAGATCTAGAAATAGATTAAGGATTAAGAGGACTAACAGATTGATTAAGGAACCTAATGAGTTTTAGTTAATTTCAACTCTACAAAAGTTGGATTGAGTTAATTAAGACAATCTTTGTCTCACTCGAAAGAGTATTCAAAGGAATTAAGAATTAATCTCCTTGAAACTCATAATTTTCATGTATTTGGATAACCAATTTTAAAATTCCAAAATAGCTTGAATATGAACCACTAAACTTCGGAATCATTTTATTATCATTGATTGTTAGTTGAGTTTGATTGATTAACAATTTAATTTTTGCCACACTTAATTTGTAGGGTTTATTTGTTATAAACATAGTTGGATTCCCATTTAGATCATTTCTTAGTTGAAGTTGCAATTATACTCTTAAATTCCATTCCTTCCCTTTCATTACATTTTTAGTTTAAATTTAGCTATAATTAGTTAATTTTACATCAATAATTCAATCACTAACACAACTCTTCAAAAGAATGATATCTTATCTATACTACTTGTGCAATCCGTGCACTTGCGGTTGCACCACATCATCTATTATTTTATATATATTTTTTGAATTATGTAATTTTTAACTAGAAAATATATTACATAATTAAAAATTGATTTAATCATATAATTAATGCTATATAGTGATTTAATATATTTATAATGAAAAATAATAAAAGTTAATTGCGTATAATATATATAATTTTAAAAAATATCTATACACACCCTCAAATTCTTAAAATTTAAATTTAATTTGCATGACACTTTTTATTCCTTAACTCTCAAATTCTAAATAAAATTTTATAAAAATTAATCAACTAAACGATGGCAAAAAAAATATTGCAAGTAAAAGGTAGAGAGCTGTAAAGATCCACGCATCCCTCAATTTCATTGTGTCCTACAAAAAGAATTAATAGATGTGTTTTTTATTATGCGAACCATACTATTGTTAGTTTATTATATGAGAATCAACGTTGGCTTCTAGTCTCGATGTTTACTATACAATATTTGGTCCATGTATATTTAATGGTTATATACATTAACATTGCCTTGTGTGTATATATATGTGCTAGAATAATTATATGATTTGTTAATTTTGACTTTTCAATTTTTTAATTCTACGTCCACTAGTTATTTGCATTACTACTTATCTTCCATTATAGAAGCTTTAGAAAAATTTTTTGAAAGGCGGATGAAAAACCACTAATAAAATCTTGGAAAGCCTCATTTTAATAATGCAACTAACGATGGAGGGATTAGGAAGGCTTTTAAATTTGACCCAGTCATTAAATTAGTTAATGTATAAGGCTAAAAATTTAAGATTCAATCATATAATATTAAATATATTATAAAATTAATAATTTCTTTAAAAATAATAATAAAAATTATGTATTATTATAATTAGTAGTTTAATATATTTTATAAATAATAATTAAAATAATTATTAAAAATTTTTATGTATAAATAATTATTTAATATTTTTAATTGAAATGTTAAATGATAATATTTTACAATAAAAATATTTAGAATAAAATGTTTATAATAATAAATTTATTTTAAAAAATAAAAATTAAAAAATTTATAATTTAGTCTCTGTATTTTATCATTAATAATAATTTGATCTATGTACTTTGAAAATTAAACAATTTAATCCTTAAATTTTACTTTTATTAAAATTAGAGGTTTCTTCATCTACAATTCTGTTAGTTAAAGCAAAATAATTAAAATTTTTATTTAATTAGTTTAATAATTGGAGAAAAAAAAATCAAAATCCTCATTTCTCTTCTTAAATAGCTTCTCACTCTTTTGTAACAAAATTAATCTGAAAAAATTTCAACCATTACAGCAAGAAAATAAAACCAAAATATTCATTTCTCTTTTTCAATTAAACGTTGATGGGTCATCACTAGGGAAGGCGGGACCTGCTGCAGTAGGTGGCGTTCTATGAAATTCTGCTGGGCATTTTATTTGTCTCTTATCCTGTCCTTTGGGCTGTCTAGATTCGAACGATGCTGAGTTTCGGGCCATTGAAAAGGGTTTATCTTTGTTGATTTCTCGTGTTGATAAATGGCCTAGAGTGGATGGTGTTATTGTAGAGTCAGATTCTATGATTGCATTATCTTCGGTGCGAAATCCAGATTCTGTTCCTTAGAAACTTAACTTTCTCTCAAATTCAATTCTATGCCTGCTGGAAAAGTTGCCTCCTGTGTCCTTTATTCATACGCTTAGAAATGCAAATTCAGTCGCCGATTCCATGGCTAAGCAAGGTGTTCAGCGTGCTAGTGACTTCGTGGCGTGGTTCTAATTTGCTGTTGCCTTTTGCTGCTATCTTGTGCTTTGGACATTGCTACTTTGAGATTTTGTTACAGGTTAGGGTGTCCTCGCTGGTTAGTTGCTGTTCTTTTGGTCTGTGTCAAAGCTGTGCTATTCTTTTACCGA